>NW_012121709.1:2688753-2711476 GCF_000951035.1 Colobus angolensis palliatus
TGGGTGCAGCACACCAACATGGCACAAGTATACATATGTAACAAACCTGCACGTTATGCACATGTACCCTAGAACTTAAAGTATAATAATAAAATTAAAAAAAAATTTTTAAAAAAGCAATTTTGCAACTTGGCTGTTGCCATTGTGGTCTGCTTGTAATGTCTTTAGACTTCATGATGTTGGTGCCTTCATGTTAAACTGTTTCAAAGCCTCTTGTGGAAGCAGGAGAGTTTGGACTAAACTACAATTTTTGAAAATGGCAACTTGAAATAATTTTTCCTCCAAAGTACACCGTTCTTTGCCTGCATGCTTCCCTCTTGATTGTCTATTCCTGAAAACAGCATCTTCATTCAATGAGTAAATGTTTTCTATTACTCAAGTTTATTTGGCAACGTAGACTCTGGTAATAGAAATTTTTTTCTTCTTCATACTAATTGTGTGCCTTGTGAAGGCTCTAAAATGATTCCGTTTTGACCTAGAAATTCCTTTTCTATGAGTTTTTCCTAAGGAATCACTATGAGTATGAAGAAGATTGAAGAACAAGCTACTTCTTAAAAGGTTATTCATGATAAAGAAGAAAATACAAACCACCTAACGCACCAACAATACAGAGACTGATAAATTATAGTTCATCCAACTCACAGAGTAGGAGGTAGTAATTAAAAACAACATATTATGTTTACAACCAGAAATACCATTTGACCCAGCAATCCCATTACTGAGTATATATCCAAAGGAATATAAATCATTCTCTTATAAATACACATGCACACACGTGTTCATTGCAGCACTATTCACGATAGCAAAGACAAAGAAGCAACCCAAATGGCCATCAGTGATAGACTGGAGAAAGAGATGTGGTACATATATACCACGGAATACTATACAGCCATGAAAAGGAATGAGATCATGTCCTTTGCAGGGACACAGATGAAGCTGAAAGCCATTATCCTCAACAAACTAACACAGGAACAGAAAACCAAATATCACATTCTCACTTATAAGTGGGAGCTGAACAATGAGAACAGATGGACACAGGGAAGGGAACAATACATACTGGGGCCTGTCGTGGGAGGATGGGGTAAGGTGAGAGCATTAGGAAAAAGAGCTAATGCATGTTGGGCTTAATACCTAAGTGATGGATTGATAGATGCAGCAAACCACCATGGCACATGTTTGCCTATGTAACAAACCCGCACATCCTGAACATGTACCCCGGAACTTAAAAAATAAAATTAAATAAATAAATAAATAAAACATACTATGGTTGAGAAGATCCTTTTCAAACAGCTGGGGACACTGGTCACTCAAGTGACTTTCCTGGTGTCTCACACAAAACCTCAGTAGTGGTTACGTGGGTGTTGATTTTGCAGTAGGTCATTGAGCTACACATTTTCTGAATATATGTATTTATAATTTTTAAGAATATTTTTTATAGTTTAAAAGAAGATTTTTTTTTAAAATCAAAGAAACCAGGTATTCTAACCCTTAATTTAGCACTCTGTTTCCCACACTAATCTACTCCTTGGAGGAACGAAGGTACAAAAAAGAAAAGATGGAATTATGGTTTCTGGTAACTAGATTTAAAAATTGCATTTAAGAAATACCTAATGTAGACGACGGATTGATGGGTGCAGCAAACCACCATGGCACGCGTATACCTATGTAATAAACCTGCACGTTCTGCACATGTATCCCAGAACTTAAAATATAATTTTAAAAAATTGCATATAGAACATCCCATTGGTGGGACTGGATTTGTTTGCAAATGGCCTTGTCAGTGAAGTGAAAGAGAATGTGAAGCCCCACTCAACCGAAGTTTGCAACTTGTCAGCAGATCTGGAAAAACAATACAGTTAAAATTCTTGACTCTCTGGAGATAGGAAATTATTAATACATTTCATGAATGCATATTTCCTCATTGCCATTACAATTGTGAGGAATGGCCACATCTTTTGCTGTTATTTTTAAACCCCATAGAATATTTGTAGAAAAACAATTTGTCTAAATGTACAAGGTAGTTTATAACTTGTCTACATTTCTATGTCAGAAGCAAAGAGATAAATAGTCAATTCTGAGTTACATTTAATAAGTATTCCTTTGTATCTCTCCACCAGAGACAAGAGAGAAAAACAGCTTAGTCCCAGACCTCAAGGTATCCCAGTGTGGCTGGGAGGAAGTTTGACATCCTTGAAAAAGAAGACAGAGAGCAACATAAGGCAAGTGAATGCAGTGTATAGTATAAGCATTATAATGCTCTAAGGAATAAAATCAAGTGTCAAGATGCATAGTTTATAGTAAGGAAATGTTGTGTCAGACTAATTTGGATATAAATCTGTATGAACATGTGATCTTAAATCTCTATGGCTCAATTTCTCTATCTGAAAAATGAGAATAATATTGGTACTTACTATTGTAAAGATTGAATGCACATTGCTAGAATATGCATAAGAAATTGCACATTGTACTCCCATGTTTATTGCAACACTATTCACAACAGCCAAAATTTGAAGCAACTTAAGCATCTGCTAACAGACGAATGGATAAAAAAAATGTGGTACACATACATGATGGAGTACTATTCAGCCACAAAAAAGAATGAGATCCTGTCACTTGCACCAATGTGGATGGAACTGGAGATCATTATATTCAGTGAAATGAGCCAGGCACAGAAAGACAAACTTTGTGTGTTCTCACTTATTAATGTGAGTTTAAGATGAAAATGACTGTACTCATGAAGATAGTGAGTAGAATGATGGTTGCCAGAGGGTGGGAAAGGCAGTGGGGGAGTGGATGGAAAGTGGGGATGGTTAATGGATGTGAACATAGATAGAATGAATAAGATCTAGTATTTGATAGCACAACAGGGTGACCACAGTCAGCAATAATTTATTGCTCATTTCAAAATAACTAAAAGATGGGGCCGGGGGAGGAAAAGCATCAAGAGAAATAACTAATGGATACTGGGCTTAATACCTAGGTGATGGGTTGATCTGTGCAAAAAACCACCATGGCATACATTTACCTATGTACCAACCTGCATATCCTGCACCTGTACTCTGGAACTTAAAAGTCGAAGAAAAATAAATAACCTCATTTAAATCATTTGACTGGCAAAACAACAACTAAAAGAGTATAATTGGATTGTTTGTAACACAAGGAAAAGATAAATGCTTGAGATGATTTATACCCCATTTATCCTGAGGTGATTATTATGTATTGTATGCCTGTATCAAAATATCTCATGTACTCCATAAATATATACTCCTACTATGTACCCACAAAACCTTTTTCAAAATAATAACAAAAATTTAATTTTGTTTAAATTTTTAAAAAGAAAATGCACATTGCCGGAATATGCATAAGAAAATGCACATTGCAGGCCAAGCGTGGTGGCTCACGCCACCCAGCACTTTGGGAGGCTGAGGTGGGTGGATTACCTGAGCTCAGGAGTTTGAGACCAGCCTGGGAAACATGGCAAATTCTCTATGAAAAATACAAAAATTAACTGGGCATGGTGGTGTGTGCCTGTAATCCCGGCTACTCGGGAGGCTGAGGCACAAGAATCGCTTGAACCCGGGAGATGAAGGTTGCAGTGAGCTGAGATCGTGCCACTACACTTCAGCCTGGGCAACAGTGAGATTCTGTCAAAAAAAAAAAAAAGCACATTGCTAGATTAATATTAATATAATATTAATTACCAGTGAATACCTTGAACCTGGCCAACCAGAGAGCTTTGGATAGAGACTCCCAGTCTTTGCAGCAAGCTGGGTGTGTAGGTTTCTACCTTTAGGATGTGGCTTCCCAACCTGACAAGGAGCCAAGATGCTTGAGAAATTGCCATTTCCATATAATTTGTCAGTTTCTCTCAGCAGATCATGCTCTCAAGACCTTCACCCACATGAGTTCAGAGGGCAAAAGCTCCAATTTGGCCACCTCCCAAACTAAAGACCTTCGTGTGCAAGCATGGTCACCAGGAAGCATATTGCTGAATAAATGCATTCTTGAGTTAATGAATGGGAGGCAGAAAACCCTTATGCAGTGTCAAAGGAAGGCCGGGTTCTTTGGGGGTTTGTCTGGCAACTGAGCCAGGGGCCACTTTCTCTACTTCCCTCTGCAGGGTCGTGAGACTTTGAGGAAGAGACACAGCCCCTGGTGCCTGGAGACCTGGTCTTGAGTCTTGGCTGTAACTCCTAGCTTGCTGTGTGATCTCAGGTTTGCACTTGTTCATCGCAGTGCCTACTTCCCTCCTCATAAAAGGGAGACAGCACCAGTGGGGTTCAAACCCTTTGATAGAAGCTAATATTTTTAGGCTGGGCATGGTAGCTCACACCTGTAATCCCAGCACTTTGGGAGGCCGAAGTGGGTGTATGGCTTGAGCTCAGGACTTTGAGACCAGTCTGAGCAACATGGCGAAAACCCATCTCTATCAAAAATACAAAAAACTAAACCAGGTGTGGTGGCATGCACCTGTGGCCCCAGCTACTTGGGAGGCTGAGGTGGGAGGATCGCTTGAGCCCAGGAGTTTGAGACCAGCCTGGATAACACAGTGAGACTTCACCTCTACAAGAAAAATTAAACATTAGCTAGGTGTGGTGATACATACCTGTAGTCCTAGCTACTTGGGAGGCTGAGGCAGGAGGATCGCTTGAGCCCAGAAGTTTGAGGTTGCAGTGAGCTATGGTCACGCCACTGCACACCAGCCTGTGTGATGGATCAAGACTCCATTCATATATATACACACACATATATATGTATATATATAATGTAAAATATGTACAAAATATATAAAATATATTAATTGTGTGCGTGTGTTTAACAGCTGTCAATTCTTTGACACCTCTCCCTTTGAGTGATGAGTTCTATGTCACTTATCCTTGAATTTGGGCTGACTTTAGTGACCCTCTTAAAATCAATGGGCTATAGAGGAAATAAAGTCATGTGTTTTTGACGCTGAGTCCTAAGAGGTAAACCAGCTCCCACCTTATCTGCCGGAACATTCTTGCTTGTACCCTGGGCCACCATATAAGAAGCGCAACTTCCCAACTTCCCTGAGACTGCCCTATGGTCAGGTCATGTGTGGATGCTGCGGTCAACTGCCCAGCTGAGTAGCTGACAGCCGGTGTCACCTGGCAACTATAAGTAAGCCACTGTAGATCCCCAGACCAACTGCACCATCAAATGTCTTTGGCATCTGCCAACATTTGACTGCACTGTATGAGAGACTCTGGGCAAGAGCTCCCCAACTAAGCCCTTCCAGAATTCCTGACACGCAAAATTGTGAGCAAAATAATTGTTTCAGGCCACCAAGTGGTGCGTTAATTTGTTACTCACCAGTGGTAACTAGAACACACTCAAAGATGGAAAGTGATTGCCCGAAGACCTCCATGGGAGGTGGCAAGACAGGGGTTTAGAATACAGCTTACCTAACCCTCAGCCAGAGTTCTTTCTGCCTGTTCCGATGTGAGGTTGAGCCTGTTTCTCAAGCTCTGGGGAGACGCTCCCCAGTGGGTATTCTAACCAGGATGGGAAGCATCAAGCTGTCTAACAGATCTCTGTGCACGATGCCAGGGAATACAGAAGAAAGGTTACGTTCCTTCCAGGAAGAAGAGACAAATCTCCTATGCAGAAGAATTCCAAATAATCGATGTAGATTCTCTGCAGTCATGGCAGTGGAGCCTAACTCCAGCACCTTTGGGGTGATCTGAGTGTAGTGACTTCCTTCCGAACACTACAGTATAGAAAGGGGGAACAAAGAATAACTTCACAGTGGAGAACCCTGGCAAATAGTACCTACACCAGGTGATCAAGTGGTAGGGGAGAAAAGATTTCATTTTCTCACCCATCACTAAGTTCATGGCTAAGGCGCCCATAGCAAAGGACAGGTGAACAAGAGAAAAGCACATACAATTTAATTTTTATTTTATTTTATCTTATTTATTTTCCGAGATGGAGTCTCACTCTGTTGCCCAGGCTGGAGTACAGTGGCATGATCTCAGGTCACTGCAACCTTAGCTTCCCAAGTTCAAACGATTCTCCTGCATCAGCCTCCTGAGTAGCTGGGACTACAGGCATGCACCACCACGCCTAGCTAATTTTTGTATTTTTAGTAGACACGGGATTTCACCATATTGGCCAGGCTGGTCTCGAACTCCTGACCTCATGATCTGCCTGCCTCGGCTTCCCAAAGTGCTGGGATTACAGGTGTGAGCCACCGTGCCTGGCCCACACAATTATTTAATGCAAACGTTACGGGACGTGAAAACCTGCAGAAATGAAGACCCAGGGAAACAGGAAAACTTGTGTGCTTAGGTTTGATGAAGAGTGAATGGTTGCACGGAAGGATGATTGAAGAACAAAAGGTACAATCTAATAGTAATAAACTGGGGGAACTTAACAAGGCCTGTTTGATTAGATTCTTGGCATCTCTGTGGCTTCAGGGTTAAGGATGTTCTTTTATCTAGGGAGGATAGCTCTCAAATGACCTGCTTCAGGGGAGAAGGGCAGGTAGATGGATAGTCAGAGAGTGACCTTGTTAAGTTTTATGATATTCTGCTGCTGTTTTCTGTAATGCCAAGGTGCTATAATTTGGGTTATCGTGTCCTGAACCCCATCAAAGGAAATTATCCATGATGATGTCATGCATGTACCCTTGCTAGAATATGAGGAAAGTGACACTTTAACTCTGCAGTCTTCCTTCCCAAATCCCATAACCCCAGTCTAATCATGAGAAAAATATCAGAAAAATTCCAACTGGGGCACATTCTGCAACATAACTGACCAGCATTTCTCAAAGTTGTCAAGGTCATCGAAGCCAAGGAGAGTCTGAGAAATTCACAGCCAACAGAATCCTAAGGAGAATTGAGGACTAAATGTAATGTGGGATCTTGGATGGGATCCTGGGACAGAAAAAGGACATTAGGCAAAAGTTAAGGGAATCTGGAAAAAGTAGGGACTTTATTTAATGATGATATATCAATGTTGGTTTGTTAGCTATGACAAATGTACTAGAGTAGCACAAGATGTGAACAGCATGGAAGATAGGGTGTGAGTTATATAGGAACTCTCTGTATTATCTTTACAACTTTTATGTAAATCTAAAACTATTCTAAAATTTAAAAAGGAAAGATAAAAAGTGTTGGCAAGGGTGTGGAGAAAAGAGAACCTCTGTACACTGTTGGTGGGAAGGCAAATTAGTGCAGCCATTATGGAAAACAGAATGGAGGTTCCTCAAAACAACTGAAAATGGAACTATCACATGGTCCAGCAATTCCACTCGTGATACGTGTCCAAAGGAAATGAAATCAGTATGTCAGAGAGACATTGGCACTCCCATACTCATTGCAATATGATTCACAACAACAAAGATATGGATGGAATCAACCTAAGTATTCACTGACGGATGGATAAAGAAAATGTGGCATATATACACAATGGAATATTATTCTGACCTTAAATGAAAGGAAATCCTGTCATTTTTGACAACATGGATGAACCTGGAGAACACTGTACTAAGTGAAATAAGCCAGACACAGGAAGGCAAATACTATATGATCTCATGTATATGTGGAATCTGCAGAGGTCGAACTCAGAAGTAGAGATTAGAATAGCAGGTACCAGTGTCTGGGGGTGGGGAGAGAATGGGGAAATGTGGGCCAAAGAATACAAACCTCTGGTTCGAGTTGGTGTTTGAAATATAAATGAAAAATGAGTACAAATATATTTAAAATTATAAAATATAAAAAAAGAAAATCAAAAAGGGTACAAAGTGTCAGATAGGAGGAATAAATTTTTGAGATTTATTGCACAGCCTGGTGACAATTGTTAATAACACTGTATTGTATATTTCAAAATTGCTAAGAAAGTAAAATTCAGATGTTCTCACCACAAAAAAAAAATGGTAAGCATTTGAGATGGTGGATAAGTTCATTATCTCAATTAACCATTCCACCATGTATACATATATCAAAATAATCACACTGTACCCAACAAATATATATAATTATTGCCAATTTAAAATTTAAAAAAAGGAAAAGAAAGAAAAAGAAGCCACATGCCAAGCCTGCTCCCAGCTATGTGAAGGAAACTGATTTTATAAGCTACATGGCTTCTCTTTGTCCTTCCCAAACCTTTCACCCTAGAGTGTTACCCTTCCTCCACCAGGGAATGGAAAGAACACAAAGTTTCGAGTTGAACAGGTGGAGAGCACCCCAGCCCTGCGGCTGACTGATTTCAGGAGCTTGGCTAAGTCACTCAGCCTCTCTGGGTCTGTAAAATGCAGAAACTTCTATCCCGCATTGAATTTATAGGATTAAATGAACCAATGTGTTAAAGCACTTCTAAAGGTATAAAAGCTTTTATAATCTTCTTTAGACCCACAGACGTGAATGATCGTTTTAAAACATGTTTTAAATATGCAGTTTCCGAAAGTATATGCTTACCACATACACAATTTTATATGAATCTGTGATGAGATCACCTACATGCCTTGCACGTGTGTGCAGTCTTTTGTTCTTTTCCTTTTTTACTTATTCTTCCTCCTTTTCTCCTCCCTACCTTTCATCTAGTATGTATACCTCTGTATTTTTCTCCGTATTTTATAGCCCTATACATATATTTGCATATCTGTATAGTTATACATATACACATATACATGCATAACAGCCATGGGCAAGGTTGCTACTATTTACAAAAAAAAAAAAAGTTGGATCATAATACATATGCTTTTTTTTTTGCATCTTACTTTTCTTCTTTAAAACATGAGTTAATGTTTTAAGCTATTTGATAATGCCCTATTTCATCTTTTTAGCATCCTTGTACATATTCTGATGTTTTTATTTCTTCAAGTTAGATTCCCCGAGTGAGATTTCTGGGTGGATAAAAGCAAAGTGTATTTTCTGCCATTTTGTTTTTAGCAGATGTTGCCAGGGCCGCATGTGAATGACTTAACTTGTAATGTCACTGCACTTGTCACTGTAGCAAGGAGAAAGCTTGGACCTGAGAGTCAGGCAGAAGTCAGCTCTGCAAGGGATGCGCTGTGTCACTTTGGACAAGTTGGTTTCCGTCTCTGGGCTTTGATTTTGTAGTGGGTAAAATAGGTGGTTTGTCTAAGACAGTGTTGTTTAAATTAATAATGGAGCTGATGTCCTCATAAATAAAATATTTTTGATGCCCTATTTATGACACAGAGATAGAGGATACTCTGTGGGAAATGGAGAGTCCCTGCCCACTTGATCTTTCCCATATGCCCTTGGAGGGTCCTCCAGCATCTCTCAGAAGAGAAGACTATGCTGAGCACAGTTAGAACTCACGGGCATTTCCGGAAGTTCTATATTCCAAGTGCATGCCAGCGACGCCTCCCAAAGAACAAGGTCAAGGGCTTGTTTTTCCGTGTGCCTCTTGAACCCTCTCCCCACTTAATCCTAACCATATTTAAGCCTGATGATCCCCATTCCAGGTATTTGTACAAAATTCCTTTTCGTCCTGTCCCCAGAAAGAATACCATGGGCTGGGCCAAAAGAAAAGAGTTAAAGCAAGGAGTATGTCCAGATACCCTCACATAGACCCTCACCTCCAGGGACTTCACTCCATCAGGAGGAATTTAAAAACTTTCTATGAAAAAAGTATAAAACCCAATGTTAGCAAAGATGCAGAGAAACAGGCATTCTCATATCATTCTCCCATTTCATCCTTTCATAGAATTCCTGGGAGGGTGAATTGATACATCATTTCTGGAGAGCAATTTAGCAAAGCGAATTTAATGTATCATAAAAACGCATGTGGGTTGATCCAGGAATTTCCTTCTGAAAGTTGATCTTAGGGAAGTTATCAGTCAAGTACTTCAAGATCTATACACAAATCTGTTCATTTCAACCTTATTTATAAAAATACTTTCTAATAACACACCCAGGGATTTCACTTCAAGTAAATGCCTTACAGCAGAGTTATATGGAAATATACTTTTTTCCTTTTTTGAGTTGCAGTCTCACTCTGTCGCCCTGGCTGGAGCACAGGGGCACTATCTCAGCTCACTGCCACCTCTGCTTCCTGGGTTCAAGTGATTCTCATTCTCCTGCCTCAGCCTTCCAAGTAGCTGGGACTACAGGTAGGTGCCACCACACCAGGCTAATTTTTGTATTTTTAGTAGAGAAGAGGTTTCACCATGTTGGCCAGGCTGGTCTTGAATGCCTGACCTCAAGTGATCCACCCCCCTCAGCTTTCCAAAGTGCTGGGATTACAGGTGTAAGCCACTGCACCCAGCCAAGAAATACAAATATTTTTACTAGATATTGTTGAGTGAGGAAATTTCTCATGTGATCCATTTTTAATTATGAAAGGATATAATATTTAAATGTGCATTAGGATATTTCACAAAATGTTAACATGATCCTTGGTGATGAAAAATCATGGGTAATGTATTTATCATTACAGTCTGTAATTTATGTATTTTTCCCAAAAAGGGACATGGATGTTAACTGTATAAAAATATAAAAATACATGAATAAATATATTTGTATGGATTACATTGGTCAGAAGACTGACTCATGAATTTGTTTCCTTTTAGAAATGGACATCTTTTTAATTTTAAAAGCAAAAAAAATGCTTGTTGCAAAAAATAAGGAACTCTGGAAGACAATTTTGACAGCATATGTACACATTTTTCTTTTCTGATGGATGTTGCCAAGTGTTCAGCTGTCACAAAAAAAAAGCTTTGACACAGCAGCATGAGTGAATCTCAAGAGTATTTTGCTTAATAAATGAAGCCAGACTCAAAAGCTAGATACTCTATGACTCCATTTATATAACAGTCTATAGGGATGGAAACAGATTAGTAGTTAAGAGCCTGATGGTTGCAGAAGGGTTGACAATAAAGATGCAACCCTAGGAAAATTTGGAGGATGGTAGAACTGCTCAGTATCTTGAGTATAGTAATCATTTGTCAAAACACATAAACCTGTATACTAAATCAATTGAATTTTACTCAGTGTAAATTTAAAATAAATAATAATTTTAAGAGATGATTCAAAGAGTAGGAGTCTTGCACACTTACCCTGCAATAGCATTGGATAAATCCCCACAATTCTAATTGCTTGAAGCTGCGCATATAGATACTGCAGCTCTACTCTTTAATTTCTTGGAGGTTGGGAATCTAAAACCTTCCCCAACTCTGCCTTGGCAGAGCCTGTCCAGCAGAGAAGGAAGTGGCTCTGGGATTGAGAGCTGCAGGTACCAGCACTGTGCACATGCTCAATCAATACACCACACCCAGGGAACCTGAGACCACATTAGCCGTGTTTTAAAGAACTTTCAGGACCCCAGACGGAACCGGTCTATGGATTCATGTTCCTTCTTATATACTGCAAGGTGTCTGGAAATTCTGCAGTAACCAAGCATTGTCACCTGTTTCCGTTAGAACTCATCTGCTGGTAGCCGGGAGGCAGAGGTTGCAGTGAGCCGAGATCGCACCATTGCCCTCCAGCCTGGGCAACAAAAGCAAAACTACAGCTCAAAAACAAACAAAAAACAGAAAAACAAGAACTTGTCTGCTGGTAGCAACATTTTACTGGCTGAGGAAAACACTGTTGCTTCACAGCAAACTACGTAAGGTCTAACTCACCCATCCTTCTTGCAGTTCTCTCTGCTTCTTATCCCCCAGTAAACCCCAAGGTCACCTCCAAGCTTTCATCATTAAAGGGGAAGGAAGAGGTCATCGGTCGAACACCTGTGTGCCAGAAATTGAGCCAAGCACTTTATATCACTGCTGCCTCTTCCTGGCAGTATGATCTTGAGAAAGTGTCTTAACTTCTCTGAACTTTTTCCCTTTCCTGTTGAATGGAGATATTAATAATACTCACCTCTACGAGTTATTGTGAAGATTGAGTTAATGGAAGTAAAGCATTTACAATATGTCTAATAGATAGTAACTGCCCAAAACATAGTAATTATTATTAATAGTAGTAATCGTATTGCTATCATTATTATCACAAGAAGTATTCATTAAGTGTTTACTATGCATCAGGCACTGTGCTTGGCAAACTGCATATATCACCTCATTTAATCCTTTTATTGAACCCAGTGAGGCAATTATCAAGGTAGATTTGAATGCATTATTTCAAATGGACATTTTGATTCCCATTATACAGGTGAAAAAATAAGGCTCCGAGAGGTTAAGTAACTTGCACAAGCTCACACAGTAATGGGAATACAGGTATATCAGATTTCCAAGCCCACCCTTACAACACCAAGGGAGTAGGGTAGTAGAGCAAAATCTTTAAGGATATTCCCTAAGTCCCAGACCTGACTTTGAATGTCAACTTTTTGCTGTATGGCCTTAGGCAGTTACTCAACCTCTCTGAATCTGAAAAATGGGAGGATACTAGTATCTACCTTTAAAGGTGTTACCAGTTTTTAAAGAGTGGGGGATGGCCGGGCACGGTGGCTCACACCTATAATCCCAGCACTTTGGGAGGCTGAAGCAGGCGATCACCTGAGGTCAGGAGTTCAAGACCAGCCTGGCTAATGTGGTGAAACCCCATGTCTACTAAGAATACCAAAATTAGCCAGGTATAGTGGCGCTTGCTTGTAATCCCAGCTACTCAGGAGACTGAAGCAGGAGACTCACTTGAACCTGGGAAGCGGAGGTTGCAGTGAGCCAAGATCGCACCACTGCACTCCAGGCTAGGTGACAGAGTGAGACTTTCTCAAAAAAAAAGAGTAGGGGATGGAAATTGAAGCCACTTAGCACAGTGTCTATTACGTGGTGAGTCATCAAACAAAGATGATGATGATGACAATTTATATCTCTCAGCTTCTAGGCACATAGATACCTATTTCAGCTAACAAATTGCTATAGTAGTTTGTTTCAGAAATTATAAAGACACATGCACCCATATGTTCATTGCAGCACTCTTCACAATAGCAAAGACATGGAATTAACCTAAATGCCCATCAATGATACACTGGATAAAGAAAATGTGGTACATATATACCAAGGAATACCATGCAGCCATCAAGAAGAATGAGATCCCATCTTTGGCAGGGACATGGATGAAGAAGGTGGAGGCCATTCTCCTTAGCAAACTAACACAGGAGCAGAAAGCCAAATACCACATGTTCTCACTTATAAGTGGGAGCTAAATGATGAGAACACATGGGCACTTAGAGAGGAACAATATACACTGGGGACTTTTGAAGGGTGGAGGGTGGGAGAAGGGAGGGGATCAGGAAAAATAACTAATGAGTACTATGCTTAATACCTGGGTGATGAAATAATCTGTACTACAAACCCCATGACACATGTTTACCTATATAACAAACCTGCACTTGTACTCACTGAAGTTAAAATAATTTTTTTTTTTTTTGAGGAAGAGTCTCACTCTGTTGCCCAGACTGGAGTGCAAAGGCACGATCTCAGCTCACTGCAACCTCTGCCTCCCAGGTTCAAGCCATTCTCCTGCCTCAGCTGCCTTAGTAGCTGGGATTACAGGCGCCCACCACCGTGCCCGGCCAATTTTTTGTATTTTTAGTAGAGATGGGGTTTCACTATGTTGGCCAGGCTGGTCTCGAACTCCTGACCTCGTGATCTGCCTGCCTCGGTCTCCCAAAGTGCTGGGATTACAGGCGTGAGCCACTGCGCTCAGCCAAAATAAAAGTTTTTTTTTAATCCTTTAAGTGAAACATTTCATTTTATTTCATTCCAGCTTTTGCCTGCATAGTCTGAAATTGCTACTGATCATTCTTTGTACATCTTGTTTAGTCTGTCTGGGAAGCTGAATGGACACTTGACGGGAATGGCTTGAATGGGAGGCCCAAGATGGAGATTAGGACCACATGAGTAATAAACATTCATGCTCATGCACATGCGCACACAAACGGTGCTGTCAATATTTGCCTAAAGTGTAATCTGTTTATAAAAATGTTTTACTTTCCTAGCTCCATGTTTTATCCATTGAACACCCCTCATTAAGGGTTTAGATCTATATCAAAATGGGGTTATTTTTATTTCAAAAACATATACTTATTATGATTATTTCCTGATTAAAAATTGTTATGTACTTAATGGAAAAAGTTGAACGTATATGGAAATATATCATGTAGAGGAAATCATGACTGTCTTAAAATCTCCTGTCTTCCCCAATCCATTCCTAAAATAACCATAGTTGGCAGTTTGTGGTATGTTTCAGAAAAAAATGTGTGAAGATGGTAGACAAGATGGGGAATGATCTGGACTGGGTGGAGATTGATGCGATAAAATGATGAAACTGAATATCTACTGCTCTTTCATCATACAAACTAACTGAATAAAGTCTGGATGGGGAGAATGTCACAGGGTACATGAGAGAGAAAAAAGACATTAGAGGATTCTAGTTGAGGTTAAACTTAGCAATACTGAATCATTTACTGGTGATCCCACCCACCTTGCCCTTCAGAAAAAAAAAACAGTTCTGACTATCAGAGAGTTTATATTCTGGTAAGAGAAACGGACATTAAACAAAAAATCATATATATATGTGTATGTGTTATATTATGTTATATTATATTACTATAAATATATATATATATATAATTTCATTGTTATAAGTGCTGTAGAGTAATAGGTCTCAAATGAGAGTGATTTTGCTCCCCATGGTACATTCAGCAATATCTAGAGATATTTTTGGTTGTCGTAATTGAAGGGAAAGAGAAGGGGTTCTGGGATCTAGTGGGTAGTGGCCAGGGATGCTGTTCAACATCTTAAAATACACAGGGCAGTGCCCACAACAAAGAATTGTCCAATCCAAAATGTGAATAGTTGTGATTACATAGAGCTATGAATCCATATCACATGTAAATATAAAGCCACCAGTTCAGTGGTTTTGTGCAACAGAGGCCGCTTCTTGCTCATATGAATTCCAATAATTAATTCGTAAAGCAGTTAATCCTCTGATGAATTCTCAAGACCCCACTTTTATTAGTCCATTCTCACGCTACTAATAAAGATATACCCTAGACTGGGTAATTTATAAAAGGAAGAGGTTTAATTTATCCACAGTTCCCCTGGGCTGAGGAGGCCTCAGGAAACTTACAATCATGGTGGAAGGGGAAGCCAACGCATCTTCTTCACGTGGCAGCGGCAAGAAGTGCAGAGTCAAGTTGGGAAAATGTCCCTTATAAAACCATCAGATCTTGTCAGAACTCACTCGCCATCACGAGAACCGCATGGAGATAATCGCCTCCAACATTCAATTACCTCTCACCAGGTTCCTCCCACGACGTGTGGGGATTATGGGAATTGCAATTCAAGATGAGATTTGGGTGGGGACACACCCAAACCATACTACCACGTCATAGGAGAGGAATCAGAACCTCTCAACTTCAATCTCACCCCAATATTACGCAGTGGTAGAAACATCCAACTATTAAGCTTGAAAGCGAAACAATAAAACCAACACAGATTCAACTTTTGTTGGGGTTGTTCCTTTGGATATATGGGTACTGTGAATGACCTCCAATAAAGAGGAGAGAATAAATCATTGAGCCGGAACGGTACAGAAAACAATGACTGAATCAATTCAAATCACATAAACTCTACTTTCAAATATCTTGAATGTCTTTACTTTTGTCCGTCTTTGTTACGCTACCACAGTACCTATCACACCACAATCACTCCTAGCCTGGAGGAAGACAGTAGGAATCTAATTGCCTTCCTCCATACCTTCTAACTGCACACTCCACACAGCAGCCAGAATATTACTTTTCAGAAATTTTTATTTTAATCAAAAAAGGCATGGGCGTGAATTTTTTTGAATTAATACTGAGAATTTATAAATGGTTTTGCAAATTAAACAGAATTCTGTCTCTGAAAGGCAACCAGGAGAGTGTTTCTGTTCTCCTGTTATTTGCTCACAAGCAAAAATTCGAAATGCCTATAAAAGCCCCCTAGAGCTTGCAGGTAGCCACTTTTTTATCAAAACAAGACAGAAGAGTAAATTGAACCATCCAGAAAATCACATATCCACCCCTTAATAATATTAATTGAGAAAATCTCAGACAGTGACAGTGTGAACAATGTGCGTGATTTTTTAAAACTCAAAGAGTACTAAAAGCTTTATATGTAAAATTGGTCAGTTCTGTTCCTCTCCATCCTAACTTCAATCCCACTACCCACAGGCAACTTCTTCTAGGGTTTATCTGCATAAAACTGAATCATATACGCATACTGTCATTTTTATTTATCGGTTTTAGCCTGTTAACTACCTCTTATGGTAGATAAGGATTTAGTTCCCTTATAACTACCTCTCCTCTTTATTTTATCCCTGTCCTGCAAATTTTTGGTTGAATGAATATTCACTGTTTACGTTGTTATGACTGTACTAATTTTCTTAAAAGCTGAGCTAAATAATACCATCTAATCTTGTTACTGTCTTGGTTAACTTTCCATTTTTTCCTGGAGTTGACAATTGCCTCTTTTTTTCTATTTGTTTAAGTATCTTTGTACTTTTTAAATTACTCTACCACACTTGTAAAATGTCTACCAGTATTATTTTGTAAGTGCTGAATGAACTTTTACAAATATAGACCTTGTTACACCCCTTTTTAAAACTCCTCAGTTACTTCCCATAGCACTTGGAATAAAATCCCAACTCTCTACCTTGGTCAGCAGAGCTCTGCATGACGTAGCCTCTGCCTACTTTTCCAAGCCTTCTCAAGTCAACCTCACCGTCTTTGTAGACTTTTTACGTTTCCTAGAATAGTCAAGCCCCCTTTGTTTTCTTCCTGTCTCTTTGCCTGGCTAGTTCGTTCTTAAACTTCACATCTTTTTTGAAATGTTGTCTCCTCACAGAGGCTTTCTGTATCCATTGTTTATAAATTAACACCATCTCATTATTTTACTTCTTTCCTCTCTTATACATTTTGAGGTTTTTTCATTGCCTTTTCTGTATTCCCTGATGTTTCTCTCTCCTCCTTACTCAGCTTAATTTTCATGATCAATCATTATAACTACAACTTCCTTCCCTCATTGACTTCACAGAAGTCACTTGGCAAAATCAAAAACTTGTATATTCAACTCTACCTTTTTTTTTTTTTTTGCCTCATACCCATGCAGTTCAATGTAGCTGAGGGAAAAAGCATACAACTGCAATAATCTTAACTACAAACCCTAAGTTAAACCCCTTAAAGCTGCCAAACAATAATTTTCTATTCCCCTATGACATTGATGTTCTCAGTCCTAGAAGACTATTGTGCATCTCACCTTCACACCTGAAACCCCCGATGCCTCCTTCTCCTCATTCACTCCCAATTGACAACCTTGCTTTTTACTGTTTTTGGAAAATAGAAGTAGTCAGAGGAGAACTTCTCTGGACTCCCACATAGGGTCTCTCTACCTACTCTTTGCTGTCTCCTGATTTTGCAGAGAAGCATCTCAGTTTCTACTCCTAAGTGCCTGCTCACTTGGGTACCTAGACACCATTCCTTCTCAACTATTGAAGAACAGCAGTGCAACAGTTCTGCCTCCTCCCTCCTATGGCATCATTTTTCCCTCCCACTTGGGTCATTTCCATGAGTATGCAAACTTCCCACTTTGTCTTCAATTTCAGAAAAAAAAAAAAAAGCCTTCCTTTGACCTCACATCCCTCACCATCTGCATTCCTATTTCTTTACCAGGTTTTGAAATGAAACACTTGAAATACCATCTGTACCCACTTTATCCAATTCTTCTCTTTCCATTCTTTCTTAGACCCACCTTTTGTCCTGACCACTTGACCAAACTTCTCTTGTCAAGGTTACCATTTTTTTTCCACATTGCTAAGTCCAATGTTCTATTTCCCATCCTCTTACTTAACCAGCAGCAGCAGTTACAACAGATTATCACTTTCTCTTCTATGGAAAATTCTTACCACTTGCCTTAGCAGATACCAAACACAATTTGTGGTTCTCTTTCTACTGTGTGCTCCTTCTCAGCCTCCTTCACTGATTCCTCCTCCAGTCTTCTCTCTCTTTATGTTGGATCCCCACTCTGCCCTCGGTCATCTTCTCTGTCTATCCTCACTCTGTCTCTGTCTACACTCTGTCTACACTCACTCCCTTGGTGTTGTCATTCAGTCTTATGGCTTCAAATGCCATCTATCTGCTGACAACATCCACATTTACATCCACTTGTTAGATTTTTCCCTGGGTTCATCCTAAGATCTATCTATTAAGTTTGTTTTTCATGGGGCTTCTTCTTTTCATGCATTTGATTCATTTCCTTACTCTTTAGACATTTTAAACATATTTATTTTAAAGTCATTTCCAGATTCAAATTCCTGTCTTAGCTCTAATTCTTTGGGTGTGAATTCTTCTCAGGCTCCACACAGCTGTATTGTTGTTGTTGTTGTTGGCTTCTTGGTTGAGTGTTTCCACATGAGCAGGTTGTCCAAGTTCCAACATGACACACCTGGCAAAGGCTTGAGATTCTAATTTTTCACAATGAATTCTGATTCATACCACAGCTTAAGAGAAACATCCTGGTATGGGTTGTGTACTTTGGCCAGTGGGTTTAGTCTTTCTGATACACAGTCATGGACAGCATGGCCCCTTCCTGACTTGTAGCTTTATTTAGAGAGCTCATTTCCAGTTTCCTGTTGTCAGTGTCCATGACTTTGACCTTGATTCTCATTCCTTCTTGGGCATTATGCCCAGCCTCTATATGCCAATTGATTATTTTCTTTCCCTTCCCTTCTGTTCCCTTCTCTCCTTCCTTCCCTCTTTCCCTCTCTCTCTCCCTCCCTCCCTCCCTCCCTTCTTTCCTTCCTTCCTTCCTTCCTTCCTTTTTTTACTTATGTCTTCACTCAATTTGCTTTATTTATTTTTAAAATGAAAAATGCATAAATTTAAGGTGTCCAACATGATGTTTTGATATACACAGTGAAATGATTAGTACAGTCAAGCAAATTAACATTTCCATCTCCTCATATACTTAACCTTTGTATGTGTGTGATAAGAACCCCTAAAATCTACTCTTAGCAAATTTTAGGTATGCAATATATTATTAACTGTAGTCACCATGCTGTACATCAGGTCTCCAAAATTTATTCATCTTGTAACTGCAAGTTTGTGCCCTTGGATCAACATCTCCCCATTTTTTTCCAGCCCTCAACTCCTGGTAACCACTGTTCCATTCTCTGTTTCTATGTATTTCACTTATTTAGATTCCACATATAAATGAGATCATGCAGTATTTTTTTATTCTGTGTCTGGCTTATTTCACTTAGGATAATATCCTACACATTCATCCATACTGTTGCAAATGGCAAAGTCACCTTCTTTAAGGCTCCATCATATTCCATGGTGTGTGTGTGTGTGTGTGTGTGTAACATTTTCTTTATCCAGTCATCCACGTAGGTTGTCTTCATGTCTTAGTTATTGTGGATAATGCTACAGTGAATATGGGACTGCAGATATCTCTTCAGGATACTAATTTCATCTCCTTTGGGCATATACCCAGCAGAGGGATTGCTGGGTCATATTGTAGTTCAAGTTTTAATTTTTTGAGGAACCTCTGTATTGTTTTCCGTAAAGACTGTACCAATGTACCTTCCCACCAACAGGGTACAAGAGTTCCCAATGTGCCCCCTTGATTTTAACTCCCATTTCCTGTTACCACTTGCAAACCCTTTTATATTTTTGCCACCCAAAGAGTTCCCCTTCTTACATTTGAGCTTTGCTGTATGTTAAACATTTTTGATTACATGTTTTTCCAGAATTTCTCTATTTGGAGTGGGAGCCTCTGCCTCCTTCATTCTCTGTTATGTAACACTCTTATTTTCTTCAATGCACAATTTATTTTATTTTGTTTGCTTATTATTGGTGCCCCAGGAAAATGTAAACGCATAAGGGTAAGGGCCATGTGTGTCTTATCCTCTGTCCTACTTCTCTGTGGCAGACAGTGTATGGGCCCCACCTAGATTCCCTTAGCATTCACTATTTCCATACATGCCAGTGGCTTCTTACCACAAAATTATGAGCCTGCCCTGGGGGATTTCTTTGTCTGCAGGAGCGTCAGGTTCACGTACTGGACAGGCTGGGAGGTCAGAGAGTCATCCCCCGGGAGTACTCCTTAATTCATGAAAGATGGAAGCTGGTGAATAAATATTTCAGCTTTCTTGCCTCTTAGCTGGGCTGACTCTGAGACATTTTTCTGAGAAATGTTTTACACAGTCTTTCCGAGGTCTGCAGTGTGATCAAATGCCAGCTGCCCACACTAGCAACACGCTTTTAAACACCCTATATTGGTTGTTATCTTGCCCTGTCTCATTTTGTCATCCACCTTCCGAATTACTTTCACTCACACCTTTTATTGGGTCTGCTTCTGGAAAAAAAAAAATCCAACCTGAGACACCCTATGGCTCAGAAAAGTTACCGAGGATACAACAGGATCCACTCTGAATGAATGAATGAATGAATGAATGCATATGGAAAAACGGCATCCAGGTCAAGCACAGTTGCTCACGTCCGTAATCTCAGCACTTTGGGAGGTGAAGGTGGGCGGAGCTTGAGCTGGTAACCACTGTTCCATTCTCTGTTTCTATATATTTGACTTATTTAGATTCCACATATAAATGAGATCATGCAATGTTTTGGAGATCAGCCTGGGCAACAGAGTGAGACCCCATCTTAACAAAAAATTTAAAAATTATCCAGGCATGGTGATGAGCATCTGTACTCCCAGCTGCTTGGGAGGCAGATCTGGGAGGACTGGTTGAGCACAGGAGGTTGAGGCTGCAGTGAACCATGACTGTGCCACTGCACTCCAGCCTGGGTGACACAGCAAGACCCTGTCTCAAAAATAAATTTTAAAAACCAGTTTTTAAAAAGGAGAAATTGCATTCAAATCCCCTAAAAGTAAAACAAGCGGCAGTTGTTTGAAGAATTGGTATGCTACCCTTAGGCTTAAGGCAGTGAAAATATCCAGGGAGTGTAATAGAGGAGCGGGAAGGGGCAGATGTGTGTCATTTGTCCATCATCATGACTTTAAATAGAGTTCAATAGGGTGTCATTCTTTCTCCCACCCATGGGACAACAATGACACCTGTTCAGCTTCTCCCATACCTTATATTACATAAACAATGCTGTAGTGAACATTCGAATAATTGCATCTCTGCACATTTCTGTGAGAACTGCGTAAGAGAAATTCCTGGAAATTGCTATGAGTGTCATAAACTATGAGTCTTTCGCAGTGATCAGATCTGCCAAGTTGCTCTCCAGTTTTGCTTTCTCCACATCCTTAACAATAAGTGTAACCCACGTGCTTCCTCTTTGCCAATTTGGTGTATGTATCGCAGACTTTTTGGAGCTAGAATTTGCATGTCCACAAATGTGAGTGAGCCTGATTTTCTTCTTCTGTGTTTATTACTTCTCCAAATTATGAATCAGAAAAGGAAATAGGCAGAGGGAGGTGTACAATTGGACAAAGAATATCAGTGTGGGGGAAAAGAGACGTTTTTGTTTTGACATGATTTCAGATGATCGTAACGAGAAAGAAATAAAATTTAGTTGATCATTGTCAAAATGCTGAAGGACTGAAAGAAAGTTAAAGATGTTTACCCAGTGAAGGAAGTCAGTGCAAGAGGCAGCTTGAACAAACAGGCCCCAGGGCTGGATGAGATGGTTCATGAGATGGCAAGATTAGCATAGCATTGGTTGGGTGATTAAACTAAGGTCTCTTAGTTTGCCCACGATTTTATTTTCTATCATAGTGAAAGAGTTGCCATTTTTCTCTTTTATAAACAAACACAAGGGTGGTAGGATGGTGGTCTACCTCTCAAAGGGCTCCTAGTGATCCCTTCCTGCTGGTATTCTCATCTTTCTTTAACCCCCCACCTCTTGAATATGGGCTTCACTTATTACCTGTTTCAGAATGATAGAAGATGGCACAAGTTACGGGGTGTCCCTTCAATAACTAGGTTATAGGGAACTGTGACTTCTGTCTTGCTAGAAGAATCTCTCTATTGCCTTCTGAGCTGGCACGATTTGATGAAGCAAGAATCTGTGTTGGAGAAGCCCGCATGACAAAAAAGAAAATGAGGGTGGAGGCCAGGTGCAGTGGCTCACACCTGTAATCTCAGCACTTTGGGAGGCTGAGGAGGGAGAATTGCTTGAGCTCAGGAGTTCAAGACCAGCCTGGGCAAGATAGTGAGACCCCATCTCTACAAAAAATGAAAATAAAAAATTAGCTGGGTATGGTTGCAGGAAGGGCACTGGAATGTGAACAGGTGCAGGCCGTTCAGATCGTCCTCACTCATGTCTCTGAAACCTGAACATGGTTCACCTTAGTCAATGATGCCACTCAAGTGGCTCCTCCAAATACACAGGTTTGGGTGCTACCCTAGATTCTACTGGCTTTTAAATTTCACCTTTTTGAGGCCAGGTGCAGTGGCTCATACCTGTAATCCCAGCATTTCGGGAGGTTGAAGTGGGAGGATGGCTTGAGCCAGGAGTTTGAGATCAGCCTGAGCAATATGTCAAAACTCTATGAAAAACTCTATGAAAACAATATAAAAATTAACCAGGCGTGGTGGCACATGCCCGTAGTCCCAGCTACTCAGGAAGCTGAGGTGGGAGGATAGCTTGCCCCCAGGAGATCGAGGGTGTAGTGAGCCATGATTGTGCTGCTGTTCTCCAGCCCAGGTGAAAGAGTGAGACTCTGTCTCTAAAAAAAAATTTTTTTAACAAAATTTGTTTTTAAAGTCACTTTTTTTTT
>NW_012121709.1:2711796-2724358 GCF_000951035.1 Colobus angolensis palliatus
AAATTCTCTCTCTCTCAATCCTGTTCTCTCTTGTTTCTGTCCAAGGTTAGATAAAATTATGCCTATGAGGGCCAGGGGATTTATTTCACTGTTAAATGGAAATAGTTATGTAAATTTTAATGTAGAGATTATATTTATGTCATAACCAGGGTCTTAGAATTTTGCAATCTAATTGTTATATTCAATGGTTCTTATTCTTTTGGGAGCTGAGAAAGTCTTTCTTTAAATGAAATCTCTCAAGCAAGACCAATATGTGTAGCAGTTAAAATAAGAGCTACTGGAATACTACTCAGCAATAAGAAGGAAAAACAAAGCTGGGTGTGGTGGCTCACACCTGCAATCCCAGCCCTTTGGGAGGCCAAGGTGGGCAAATCACCTGAGGTCGGGAGTTCGAGCCTGAACAACATGGAGAAACTCCATCTCTACTAAAAATACAAAATTAGCTGGGCATGGTGGCACACACCTGTAATCCCAGCTACTCAGGAGGCTGAGGCAGGAGAATCACTTGAACCCGGGAAGCAGAGGTTGCAGTGAGCCAAGCTCGCACCATTGCACTCCAGCCTGGGTGACAGAGTCAGACCCTGTCTCAACAAGAAAACTCTCCAAAAAAAAAAAAAAAAAGGAAAAATAAAGCACTGATAAACAACACAATAACACAATTTGCAGGAATTCCAAAGGAACTTAACCGAGTGGAAAACCAATCTCAAAAGGTCCTGTACTGCATGATTCCATTTATATAATCTTGAAATGACAAAATTATAGAGATGGAGAACAGAATAGGGATTGTCAGGGATTAGGGAGGTGAGAACACTGGGAAATACGGGTGGCTTTACTAGGGTAGCACAAAAGTAT
Source organism: Colobus angolensis palliatus (assembly GCF_000951035.1). NCBI lineage: Eukaryota > Metazoa > Chordata > Mammalia > Primates > Cercopithecidae > Colobus > Colobus angolensis. The sequence goes on from NW_012121709.1 coordinate 2,712,649, forward strand.
ACTTGTAATGACTGATCTGTATCTTTACTGTGATGGTCCCCTGTATCTGCATGTGGTCAAATTGCATAGAACTGAACACACACATGCGTACAAATGAGCACATGGAAAACTGGTGAAATCTGTACAAGGTCAGTGGATCACGTCAATGTCAATTTATTGGTCATGATGTTGTACAAGATATGCAAAACTGGGTGAGGGCTATATATGGCATCTCTCTGTATCATTTCATACAACTGCATATGAATCAATGCTGATCTCAAAGTTGAATTTAAAAAAGAAAATCAGAGTTGATTTAGAAGTTGGGTGGGACTCGCTTCCTCCTCACTGTCTTCTCCCTGAAGTGAGTAACTTAGAGCACCATGAAAAACCCTCAGGTCAACTCCAAGTTCTGCATTTGGCAACAAGGAGCTCCCATCCAGAGATGGAGGGTGACCTGTGCTCACTACCCAGTGAGGGGGTAAAAGGGTTGGAGACTCAGCCTCATCTCAACATCTCCATATTTTCAGCCTAAGACTCTTTCTTCTAAATCTAAATTATTTAAATTATTGTTGTTGTTTTGAGACAAGCTCTCACTCTGTCACCCAGGCTAGAGTGCAGTGATGTGATCTCAGATCACTGCAACCTCTGCCTCCCAACCTCAATAGACCCTCCCAGCTCAGCCTCCTGAGTAGCTGGGACTCCAGGCAGGTACCACCACACCCAACTAATTTTGTAGTTTTTGTAGAGACAGGGTCTCACTATGTTTTTCAGGCTGATCTCGAACTCCCGGACTCAAGTGATCCACTTGCCTCCACATCCCAAAGTGCTGAGATGGTAGGTGTGAGCCACCATGTCCAGGAAGTCCCAATTGTTTTGTCCTTGCTGAATATTTGCTGTAAAGACCAAATTAACTAAATATATTAAAGCAACTTAAAATCATTAATACTGAAAGCTAATGAGGCCTTGTAAAACCCTGTGAGGAGGGTAATAATCTTAACCCTCTTTTACAAGTGAGGAAATTAGAGCACAAAGAGGTTAAGTAATTTGCCCAGGGGTAAACCCTAGCAGGTGGCTCTTCTGGGATTAGAACCCACATGGTCTGGCCCATGAGGGTTCCCTAGTGCTGGGCTGAGCATACACTAATCACACAAGATGACATGTGTGTGCACGTGTGTATGCGCATATGCACAGGCGTGTGTCTTTCAAAAGTCAAGTCTGCATGCCTGCTAAGGCCATCATAGAAATGAGATTTGGGTTTCAACAACTTTCCTAATGCTGTGTTTCTCAAACCCTCCATTGGAGAAATTTAATTTGCTCAGGAATCTCCCATTTTGCCACCGGGGAACGACAAAGTGACAGAACTTTGGCAGCTCCAACTGAGGGCTCCAGTACCTGTGGCCCAGCTCAGCTTGATATTGCAAAGGGAGGGGAAGTCAGGTAGCACAGACATCCAGAGCTGGCCTCATGCCAAACCCCTACAACAATGCCCGGGCCTTGTCGTTTACTCCTGTTTCTGCTTACACTATCCAAAGATGCTTCATTAGCTCTTCATTCCATATTTACTTAGTTATCCATCAATGTCTCTGTCACTTTCATTGCCTCTTCTTGATTTTAAAATTTGTTCTTAGCTGTCTGTTCTGAATATACCCATACCTTCCTCATCAGAATCAATTATTTCAAAATTACATAATTCATTTGCATCAAATAAATTCCTGTAGTTTGTTTTTCCTTTTGCTTTCGTTATTTTGAAAAGGAGTTGTGCTCTTGCTGCCCAAGCTGGAGTGCAATGGCACAATCTCGGCTCACTGCAAACCTCCACTTCTGGAGTTCAAGCGATTCTCCTGCCTCAGCCTCCAGAGAAGCTGCGATTACAGGTGCCCGGCACACACCGAGCTAATTTTTTGAATGTTTAGTAGAGACAGGGATTCAGCATGTTGGCCTATAGTTTTTAATGTGGTCGCTTTTTCGGGACTATCAGAAGACCCTGAATTTTCTATTGTCTCATGAAGCGTGTCCTTGAGTTCGGATGATAAGGATCAGGCATTGGGAGAACACAGCAAGTAACATGCTCACTCACACAAGCAACTATTTTTCTTTTTACACAAATAAAATTATATCATATCGTGGTATCCTTTTTTCACTTAATAAGTTGTGGACTTCAACATTATTTTGCTAACTACTGTACTGGGTTAAATGGTGTCTCCTCCAAATTTATGTCCACCCAGAACCTGTGACTGTGACCGTATTTGCACATGGAGTCTTTGCAGATGGAATCAGGCTAAGATGGAGTCTCTCTGAATTAGAGTGGACCCTACATCCAGTGACTGGTGTTCCTATGAGGAGAAAATCTGGGCACAGAGACATAGGAGAAAGAAGACCCCGTGAAGACAGAGGCAGATGTTGGAGCGATACAGCTACAAGCCAAGTGTCTCGGTCCATTTATGTTGCTGTAAGGAAACACCTGAGGCTGGGTAGTTTATAAAGGCAGGAAGTTTATTGGGCTCACAGTTCTGCAGGCTGTGTGGGAGGCATGGCACCAACACCTGCTTCTGATGAGGGCCTCGGGAGGCTTTCACTCATGGTGGAAGGTGAAGGAGAGCTGAAATGTGTGAAAATCACATGGCAAGACAGGAAGAAAGAGACCGAGGAGGGAGGTTCCAGGCTCTTTGGAACAACCAGCTCTCGCAGGAACTGATCGAGCAAGAACCCAGTCATTACTGCGAGGACAGCACCAAGGCATTCATGAGGGGATCCATCCCCGTGACCGATAGTCATGGGTGTTTAGAAATCAGGTTGCTTTAGAAGCCTCCCATTCTGCCCTACCTCCAACACTGTGGATAGAATTTTAACACGAGGCCTGAAGGACACACAAACCAAACGACAGCACGAAGGAATGCCAAGGATTGCCGGTGACCACCTAAAGCTGTGAGAGGCGTGGAATACGCCCTACCTCAAGGCTGTCAGAAGGAACTTGGCCACGCCAACATCTGCATTTCAGTCTCTGGCCTCCAGAACTGGGAGAGAAGAAATCTTCATTGTTTTTAGAAAGCCAGTTTGTGGTCATTTGTTATGGAAGCCCTCAGAAAATAATACAGCTACTTAGTACTGCGTCCCATGGATCTATTAAATATATTTAACCAATTCGCTATTGAACACTGGTTTTTTGTTTTTTGTTTTTTTTGAGATGGAATCTCGCTCTGTCACCCAAGCTGGAGTGTACTGGTGCGACCTTGGCTCACTGCAATCTCCGCCTCCTGGTTTGAAGCAGTTCTTGTGCCTCAGCATGTTACTTGCTGTGTTCTCCCAATGCCTGATCCTTATCATCCGAACTCAAGGACACGCTTCATGAGACAATAGAAAATTGCAAATTCAGTAGCTGGGATTAAGGTGTGTGCCATCACACCCTGCCAATTTTTGTATTTTTAGTAGAGTAACATGCTCGCTCACACAAGCAACTTTTTTCTTTTTACACAAATAAAATTATATCGTGGTATCCTTTTTTCACTTAATAAGTTGTGGACTTCAACATTATTTTGATAATTACTGTAATGGGTTAAATGGTGTCTCCTCCAAATTTATGTCTACCCAGAACCTGTGACTGTGACCGTATTTTTCCTTTTTTCTTTTTGGAGATGGAGTTTCGCTCTTGTCATCCAAGCTGGAGTGCAATGGTGCGATCTTGGCTCACTGCAACCTCTGCTTCCCGGGTTCAAGCGATTCTCCTGCCTCAGCCTCCTGAGTAGCTGGGATTACAGGTGCCCACAACCATGCCCAGCCAAGTTTGTATTTTTAGTAGAGATGGAGTTTCTCCATGTTGTTCAGGCTCGAACTCCCGACCTCAGGTGATTTGCCCACCTTGGCCTCCCAAAGGGCTGGGATTGCATGTGTGAGCCACCCCGCCCGGCCCTGTTTTTCCTTCTTATTGCTGAGTAGTATTCCAGCAGCTCTTATTTTAACTGCTTGAGAGATTTCATTTAAAGAAAAGCTTCCTCAGCTCCCAAAAAGAATAAGAACCATTGAATATAACAATTAGATTGCAAAATTCTAAGACTCTGGTTATGACATAAATATAAATATAATCTCTACATTAAAATTTACATAACTATTTCCACTTAACAGTGAAATAAATCCCCTGGCCCTCATAGGCATAATTTTATCTAACCTTGGACAGAAACAAGAGAGAACAGGATTGAGAGAGAGAGAATTTATTCCTGGCAGAGAATTTAAGACTTCCCGTCTTTTAAACTTAGGAGAAAACACATCTTTGGTTATCTCTGTTAGTATAACTTCTCTTTGCTTTTCCTTCTCTTTTCATTCCATCATTGCCTGGTGGTATTTCCCCTCAATTCCCCAAATGCTGTTCTTCAAAAAAAAAAGTGACTTTAAAAACAAATTTTGTTAAAAAAAATTTTTTTTTTAGAGACAGAGTCTCACTCTTTCACCTGGGCTGGAGTACAGCGGCACAATCATGGCTCACTACACCCTCGATCTCCTGGGGGCAAGCTATCCTCCCACCTCAGCTTCCTGAGTAGCTGGGACTACGGGCATGTGCCACCACGCCTGGTTAATTTTTATATTGTTTTCATAGAGGTCGAGTTTTGACCCTTGAACTTTGAAAAGGAAGGCACTACGATGCATATAATAACATGAATGGATCTCAAAAGCACTATACCATGAGAAGATCATGCCCTGGTTAGTCCACTGTTCCAAGGAGGATGAAAAAAATGAGGAGAGCCATCTCAGCCAATGCACAAACCTCCAGGGAGAATGCACCTGAACCTCCAAACCTGAGCTTCATCTGAATGTTAGATCTATGAGAATAAATGATTATCATTTTATGTCACTGAGGCTTCTTCACTACATAAATATACAATTTATTGACATAGAAATACCTATAGCCACTGAGGACACACTGAACATTAGCATGACAAATATTAATACATTTTCATTAGAGTAACGGGGAAATTTTTTCCACTGCTATTAGCAGTGGAAAAAGAATGATAACACCCGGGTTCTCAAGTGTGTGAGGAAACAGACATTCTCGTATACTGATGGCATAAACACATGGCATTGAGTTTTGCGGTGGTTCTTACAAAGCGTGGTGGTAACAATAGCTGATCAATAAATACATTGCCTGTCGCAAGCTGAACCATTCACAGTCCCATCATTTTTTAGCTCTCTAGAATTGGGCACATCAACCAAGCTTGGCTAACTATTAAAACCATGCTCTAGAATCTTTTTCAACAAGGAACCAGAGAGAGTGACTCTCGCTGCCTCTCTGATGGTGAAGTTGTGAGGTGTGAGGATAGAAGGAACTGGTAGACAAGTTTCCAGCTGCACGCTGAGGTCTGATCTGAGCACAGGAAACCGACGGGCAGAGAAAAATGGTACCTATCAACTTTTAAAATGGTGATTGCTCCTGAAATTTACCTGCTTCCTGCCATTCCTACTGATCTCATGCATGTATCTTCTTTTGTGTCTAACCATCCTCAATAAAGTGCTATTATTCCCTGCCCATCTGCCAAGTACATAGACTTCTTCCCAGGTCAGTCCCAGCCAAGTTCCAGGCAATTGCCAGCTATGAACTTCAGGAGAGGACAAATCCACTACCTACAGATTAATAGGACTCTTGTGATAATCTAGTCTAAATCTCTCATTTTAGAGATGAGTAAATTAAGACCCCAAAAGTGGAACGACTTTCTTGAGATAACAGAAAACCAAACATACATGAAATCTGGCTCTCCTGAATTTAAAATACAATAAGGGACCATCTAAGATGAACAGAGCATCTATATGCTACTTGGCCACCTATAATGCCTTTAGGCAGCTCATAAGCCAGAAGCTTGTGTTCCAAATAGGAAACAATAAAGAGACTTAATGTATTACCTCTTAGAATGGCAAAGGCTAAGATATGTTTTACTACCCAGTGATATTAAATATCTAAAGAAATAAACACCTTCAAAGATGAATGGTGGATATGCAAAATTGGGACAAATCTTTCTTTTTTTGTCTTTTCTTTATTTCTTTTTTCTTTTTCTTTTCTTTCTTTTTTTTTTTTTTTTTTTTAAGACAGAGTTTCACTCTTGTTGCTCAGGCTGGAATGCAATGGCACGATCTTGGCTTACTGCAACCTCTGCCTCCTGGATTCAAGCGATTCTCCTGCCTCAGCCTCCGGAGTCGCTGGCATTACAGGCATCTACCACCACACCCAGCTAATTTTTATTATTTGTTTATTTATTTATTTAGAGACACAGTCTCTCTCTGTCACCCAGGCTGGAGTGCAGTGGCCTGATCTTGGCTCACTGCAACCTCCGCCTCCCGGGTTCAAGCGATTCTCCTGCCTCAGCCTCCTGAGTAGCTGGGATTACAGGCGCTGGTCACCACGCCCAGCTAATTTTTGTATTTTTAGTAGAGACGGGGTTTCATCATATTGGTCAGACTGGTCTCGAACTCCTGACCTCGTGATCTGCCCACCTGGGCCTCCCAAAGTGCTGGGATTACAGGCATGACCCACTGCACCTGGCCTAATTTTTGTTATTTTTAAGCATAGATGGGGTTTTGCTACAGTGGCCAGGCTGGTCTTGAACTCCTGACTTTAGGTGATCCACCCACCTCGGCCTCCCAAAGTGCCGAGATTACAGCTGTGAGCCACCCCGCCCTGCTGGGACAAATCTTTCTTAGAGGGCAATTGGGCAATCCAGCCATTTTTCCTCTAGTACATTATCCCAAGGAGATAATTTCACAAGTTAAGGAAAAAGTTATATGCAAGAATGATCATCATTGTTTTTGTCTGGTAATAGGGAAATACTAGAAACAATGTAAAATCCAACAGAGAGGATTAAAATAATTACATTGGTAATGACCTACCTTCTTTCTGATGCAATACTATACAATCATTAAAATTTGGATGTATGGGAGAGAGGGGGCAAGGTGATGGGGAAGAGAGGGAACAAAATTCTGGAAGAATATTCATGTCAGCAGAAGTTTCTCTCTCTCTCTCTCTCTGTCTCTCTCTCTCTGTCTCTCTCTCTCTCCTTTCTCCTCTCGTCTCTCTCTCTTCCTTTATTTCTTTTTCATTTTTAGAGATAGGGTCTCGCTGTGTCACTCAGGCTGGAGTACAGTGGCACAATCATGGTTCACTGCAGCATTAAACTCCTGGGCTCGAGTGATCCTCCTGACTCAGATCTCCCTAGTAGCTGGGACAACAGGTATGCGCCACCATACCGAGCTGAGATTTTTCCTTTGAGATGGATTTTCTGCTGCTAGGATTTTTGTTTATATGTTTATCTGCCTTTCTCTTTAGATATTTCTGTAGACTTTGAATTTTTTACCTCTGCCCCTAAACAGGGTTGCAGCAGACTGTTTCAATATAAGCTGACACCTGGTCCTCTCTGTGTTTATCAAGGATCATAATCTCTGCAGAGTCATCATAAATTACCATCAGGACATGAGGTGATAACCGGCCAACTTAGCTTTCCTGAGGATTTTGGCTCCAAGAACAGCACAGCCCTTCCCAAAGTTAGGTTCACTCACCCTTACACCTTTTAGCTGGAACCTGACTGAGAGTTGCAGAACCAGCCAGGGCCACTCTGTTCCTTAGGAAATTCTTGTCCTTTTTCTAGTAAACTTCTGTTTGTTTAATGTGTTCCCTGCATGACCTCTAGCTCCCTGGCTAAGCCAAAGTAAAAAATGTCTTTAGCTTTCCAGATACCAACATATTTAAACTACAGGAAAGTGTTGGGTTCTGATCCCAAAAGTTACAAATTATACCTAGGTTTGAAATGAGGTGACCAGGAGGACTGGATACGTTAGTTTTGAATTCTGGTCTCTTTCACCTATGAACAAATTTCACCTATCTGAGCTTCAGTTTTCAGTCTTGAAAAGGATATACCTTTCCTGGGCATTTGGGATACAGCAAGACATAAACAGACCTGATCCTTCCTTTTCATCATAGGGTCTTCTGTCTAATGGAAAAGCAGACTGGGCGCAGTGGCTCATGCCTATAATCCTAGCACTTTGGGAGGCCAAGGAAAATGAATCACTTGAGCCTAGGAATTTGAGACAAGCCTGGAAACAAAGTGAGAACCCGTCTCTACATGAAATTTTAACAATTAGCCAAGTAAGGTGGTATGCACCTGTAGTCTCTGCTATTTTGGAGGCTGAGGCGAGAGGATCACTTGAGCCCAGGAGGTTGAGACTATGGTGAGCCAGTGTCATGCCACTGTACTCTAGCCTGGGCAACAGAGAGAGACCCTGTCTCAAATAAATAAATAAGAAGAAAAACAGGTGTTAAAAGAATAATCACATAAGCAGAATATTGGTGTGGAATAGAACTGGGATTGGGGTGAGCAGAGAAATCAGAGAAATGGTACTTCAGCCATCACTTGAAGGGCAGGAACCATAACTGCACACTATGTTGATCTCTTTATGTAGTTTGGCATAATAATTATATATCTATATCTGTATAGTCTCTGCCCCTAGTTCCTGGCAGAGTGTCTAAAACCCTTGTAATGTCCTGAGTGATGGGGGGTGCTAGGTGCATCATTTGTTCTAGTATTTAATCTTTGACCCCAGTTCTTGACACAGAGTTCCTAATTTCTTGGAAATTTCTGGGTGATACGCATATCTTTTATTCTAGTATTTGGTCTTTGACCCCAGTTCCTGACATAGAGCTCCTAATCCCTTGGAATTTCCTGGGTGATAAGCACATCTTTTTTCCTAGTGTTTGGTCTTTGACCCCAGTTCCTGACGCAGAGCTCCTAAATCCCTTGGAATTTCCTGGGTGATGGGAGCATCTTTTATTCTAATGAGGTGACCCTCTTGAATGGGGGCTGGTCACCGGAAAGACCAAGCCGTGACTAGAAGCTTGAAACTTTCAGCCCCACCTCCCATCCTTTGGGGGAGTAAAGGGGCTGGAGATTGAGTTAATAATCCATCATGCCTACATGATGAAGCCTCCATAAGAGTCCCTGTACTGGGGGGTGCATAGAGCTCCCTGGTTGGTATGTGTGCTGAGAGGATGGTATACCCCAGCTCCCTGGGAACAGAAGCTCCTCCGCTTGTGATCTTTCCAGACCTCACCCTGTGTATCTTTTTATCCAGCTGATCTTTCGTACCCTTTTTCATATCCTTTATTATGAAATAAATCAGTAAACATAAGTAAATGTTATCCCAAGTTCTGTGAGTCATCCTTGAAAATTATTGAACCTGAGGAGGAGGGAACCCTGATTTATAGCCAGTTGGTCAAAAGTACAGATGACAACCTCCTGGAATTTGCAATTGGCACCTAAGGTATGGGACTAGCGGCCAGGTGCAGTATTAGTGTTAGAAGTGAAGTGAATTATAGGACATCCAGCTGGGGTTGGAGAAGTGCTTGGTGTGGGAAAACCTCACACATTTTAGTGACCGGAAGTATTGTGAGAGTACAGAAGAGGAGAAACAGTTTGTTTTTTCTATACGCACACACATTACTTCATTCAAGTATCACAACGAGCCTTTTCAGAGAGTTACATATATTATCCCCATTTTACAGATGTGGAAAGTTGGGGGTAAGGAGGAATAAGTAAATTTCTTAAGATCACAGAGCCAGAAAAGGGACAGATGAGAAGTTTAAAAGTGAGTAAACTTACTCCAGAGCCTGCAAAAACTACATATGTATATATAACAATTTTTAATTGCACCCTTATTCAACTTAGTTCATTAAAAATGTATAATACTTGTTTTAAAGGTCCTACAAATAAAGTGACCACCCATGAATGTGGGATATAGGTCACTATATTTCACCTCAGAACGTTATTTTCTTTTAAAGCAGTATTTCTTATAGGAATCTTACTTATCACACAGTAGTTACAATAATGTCAGCTATAATGATGTATACAAGCGAGACAGGCCAGTTAAGAATTTACATAATGGGAGGGAGAGCATCAGGAAAAATAGCTAACGCATGCAGCACTTAATACCGAGGTGATGGGTTGATAGGTGCGGCAAACCACCATGGCACACATTTACCTATGTAACAAACTTGCACATCCCATACATGTACCCTGGCACTTAAAATAAAAATAAAAATTTAAATTAAAAAAAGCATTATACAGCAACAACATTTACATAATGTAAAAATATACATATGGGCCAGGTGCAGTGGCTCACGCCTATAATCCCAGCACTTTGGGAGGCCCAGGCAGGCAGATCGCCTGAGGTCAGGAGTTTAAGATCGGATTACAGGTGTGTCCCCACACCCGCCTAATTTTTGTATTTTTTAGTAGAGAGGGGTTTCACCATGTTGGCCAACCTTGTCTCCAACTCCTGGCCCTAAGCGATCCACCTGCCTCAGCCTCCAAAAGTGCTGGGATACAGGTGTGAGCCACCACACCCGGCCTAAATTATAAACTTTAAAAGAGTGAATATTACAATATGTAAGTTATATCTTAGTAAAGTTGTTATTTAAAAAGGAAAATTAGCTGGATACAGGAAAAGAATAATTCCAAGAACAACTTTCTAAAATAAATTCCCAATTCAATGCAAATTCTGCATAAGCAAGGCAATTGTAAAAAATGCTTTATATGTACCTATCTAGCCTGTTACCTATCTGCTTAGTACCTAGCAGGTTGCTGAGTACATAGGGACTTATGTGATTGTAAGTATTTATCAATGATCTGGACCAAAATGATACCTAATAAGTTAACCCTTGTTGCCAAATTGCATATGGAACAATTAGTTTGGGGGAGGGAAGGCTATCACTGCTATGATTTTAATGGGCATCCATTTATTTATTTAGTCACTTAGCAAATATTTATTGAGCACCACCATGTGTCAGGCTCTGGAGATACCATGGTTGATAAGACAGTGTGGTACCTGCCTAACAGGGGGCCACAGGGTAGGTGGTGAAAAACAAGAAAGATATTCTAGAAGCATTCTATAAGCAAGTATTTCATAATATTAAATGATGCCATCTCATGATGGGGGATAGAATAGCTGGTCCTCTGATGAATTGCAGGTTGATGGGCAAATGAACTTTGTGGTATAAATAAAAATCCTTAAAAGGACCTTTTGCTTTAACAAAATTCCTTTTGGAAATCAATTACTAGAAAGCCAGCTGTGCTCAGCACTGTACCACTGACCGCTTGGAGACAACTTATCGGAAAACAGCATAAGGATACAGAAATGAACAATCAAAGAGTTCAAAAATATTCTTGACAGAAACAAACCAGTGTTGACCAGGTGTGGTGGCTCACATCTATAATCCCAGCACTTTGGAAGGCCAAGGTTGGCAGATTGCCTGAGCTCAGGAGTTCGAGACCAGCCTGGGCAACATGGTGAAACCCTGACTCTACCAAAAATACAAAAATTAGCCAGGTGTGGTGGTACGTGCCTGTAATCCCTGCTACTCAGGAGGCTGAGGCACGAGAATTGCTTCAAACCAGGAGGCGGAGATTGCAGTGAGCCAAGGTCGCACCTCTGCACTCCAGGCTGGGTGACAGAGCAAGACTATGTCTCAAAAAAGAGAGAAACAAACCAGTATTCGTTAGGGAACTGGTTAAATATGTTTAATAGATGCATGCGATGCAGTACTAAGTAGCTATATTATTTTCTGAGGGCTTGCATAACAAATGACCACAAACTGGCTTTCTGAAAACAATGAAGATTTCTTCTCTCCCAGTTCTGGAGGCCAGAGACTGAAATGCAGATGTTGGCGTGGCCAAGTTCCTTCTGACAGCCTTGAGGTAGGACG
>NW_012121709.1:2726501-2730057 GCF_000951035.1 Colobus angolensis palliatus
GCAAGAGAATTGCTTGAACCCAGGAGGTGGAGGTTGCAGTGAGCCGAGATCGTGCCATTGCACTCCAGCCTGGGCAACAGAGCAAGACTCCATCTCAAAAAATACGTAAATAAATGAAAAACAAAAGTGACAGAGACATTGATGGATAGCTAAATAAAGATGGAATGAGGAGCTAATGAAGCATCTTTGGATGATGTAAGCAGAAACAGAATTAATGACAAAGCCCGGGCATTGTCGTAGGGGTTTGGCATGAGGCCAGCTCTGGATGTCTGTGCTACCTGACATTTGGGAGGAACTTCCCCTCCCTTTGCAGTGTCAAGCTGAGTTGGGCCGCAGGCACTGGAGCCTTCAGTTGGAGCTGCCAAAGTTCTGTCACTTTTTGGTTCCCTGGTGGCAGAATGGGAGTTTCCTGAGCAAATTAAATTTCTCCAGTGGAGGAGGGTAGGAGAAACACATAGCATTAGAGGAAAGTTGCTGAGTTTTAAACCCAAATCTCATTTCTATGATGGCCTTAGCAGACATGCAGACTTGACTTTTGAAAGACACACACCTGTGTATATGCACGTACACACACACACACACACACACGTCATCTTGTGTGATTAGTATGTGCTTAGCCCAGCATTAAGGAACCCTCATGGACCAGACCATGTGGGTTCTAATCCCAGCAGAGCCACTTGCTAGGGTTTACCCCTGGGCAAATTACTTAACCTCTCTGTGCTCTAATTTCCTCACTTGTAAAACAGGGTTAAGATTATTACCCAGGGTTTTACAAGACCTCATTAGTTTCCAGTATTAATTATTTTAAGTTGCTTCATATATTTAGTTAATTTGGTCTTTACAGCAAATATTCAGCAAGGACAAAACAATTGGGACTGGACATGGTGGCTCACATCTGTCATCTCAGCACTGTGGGAGGCAGAGGCAAGTGGATCACTTGAGTCCAGGAGTTTGAGATTAGCCTGAACAATACAGTGAGACCCTGTCTCTACAAAAACTACAAAATTACCTGGGTGTGGTGGCACCTGCCTGTAGTCCCAGCTACTCGGGAGGCTGAGGTGGGAGGGTCTATTGAGGCTCGTAGGCAGAGGTTGCAGTGATCTGAGATCACATCACTGCGCTCTAGCTTGGGTGACAGAGTGAGAGCCTGTCAAAAACAGCAATAATTTAGATTTAGAAGAAAGAATCTTAGGCTGAAAATCTGGAGTGTTGAGATGAGGTTGAGTCTTCAGCCCTGTTCTCCCCTCACTGTGTAGTGAGCACAGGTCACCCTCTATCTCTGGGTGGGAGCTCCTTGTTGCCAAATGCAGGTCTTGGAGTTGACCTGAGGTTTCTTCATAGTGCTCTAAGGTACTCACTTCAGGGAGAAGAAAACAAGGAGGAAGTGAGTCCCAAACAACTTCTAAGGCAATTCTGATTTTTTAAAAAAACTTTCAACTTTGAGATCAGCATTGATTCACATGCAGTTGTATAAAATAATACAGAGAGATCCCATATATAGCCCTCACCCAGTTTTGCATATCTTGTACAACATCACGACCAATAAATTGACATTGATGTGATCCACTGACCTCTTCAGATTTCACCAGTTTTCCATGTACTCATTTGTATGCATGTGTGTGTTCAGTTCTATGCAATTTTATCACATGTAGATATGCGGGACCATCACAGTAAAGATGTAGAACAATCATTACAAGTATACCTTTGTGCTACCCTAGTAAAGCCACACATATTTCCCAGTGTCCTCGCCTCCCTAATCCCTGACAATCCCTATTCTGTTCTCCATCTCTATGATTTTGTCATTTCAAGATTATATCAACGGGATCCTGCAGTACAGGACCTTTTGAGATTGGTTTTTCCAGTCAGTTAAGTTCCCTTGAAATTCTTGCAAATCGCCTTGTATTTCAGTGCTTTATTTGTCCTTCTTATTGCTGAGTAGTATTCCAGGAGCTCTTATTTTTTACTGCTACACATATTGGTCTTGCTTGAGAGATTTCATTTAAAGAAAGGCTTCCTCAGCTCCAAAGAATTGTTTGAGAACCATTGAATAGAACACTTAGATTGCAAAATTCTAAGACCCTGGTTATGACATAGATAAATATAATCTCTACATTGAAATTTGCATAGCTGTTTCCATTTAACAGTGAAATAAATCCCCTGACCCTCATAGGCATAATTTTATCTAAACTTGGACAGAAACAAGAGAGAACAGGATTGAGAGAGAGAGAATTTACTTCTAGGGGAGAATTAAAGACTTTCCAGTCTTTTAAACTTAGGAGAAAAAAACATCTTTAGTTATCTCAGTTAGTATAACTTATGTTCAATTTTCCTTCTCTTTTAATTCCATCATTGCCTGGTAGCATTTTCCCTCAATTCCCCAAATGTTGTTCCAAAAAAAAAAAAAAAAGTCACTTAAAAATTTTTTTATCTTTTTTTTTTTTGAGACAGAGTCTTACTCTGTCAGCCAGGCTGTAGTACAGCAGCACAATCATGGCTCACTACACCCTCAACCTCCGGGTGCAAGCGATCCTCCCACCTCAGCTTCTTGAGTAGCTGAGACTACAGGCATGCACCCCCATGCCTGGTTAATTTTTGTATTTTTTTGTAGAGATGGTTTTACAATGTTGCTCAGGCTGATCTCAAACTCCTGGGCTCAAGCCATCCTCCTGCTTCAGCCTCCCAAAGTGCTGGGATTACAGGAGTGAGCCACTGCCCCCAGCCTCAAAATGCTGAATTGTAAAAAACCAGGAATACATTTCATTTCTTGATCTTCCAGTAAGAGAAAAGCCTGCTGTTTATTTTGGACAGGGAAATATAAAGACATATTCTTTTCATGGAAATGAAGCCCGGGCTTCTTGTTAATCACTAGAGATGACTGCAGAGCAAATTATAAGCAATAAATATAAAACTATTAAGTGTTTATGTGCCTTGGTTCTTCTCAAGTTCCTCTCCCAAGCATTTAAGCTCTCCAAAGTCTATGAATGAGGATTCAGCATTTGATTGTGCAAACACCAGGACATCAGCTGCTCAGATAGAAAAGGAATGGTGTCCCAGAGGTCACAGAGGTCAACATAATTAATATGCACTTCATAACACCTCATGCCTACACATTTCTTGTGGCCATTATGACTGCTTGTCAGAACATGAATTATGGTTTACGCCTAGTGTTGTGAGGAAGACAGATCATTTCTCCCCAAGGTAAGATTTCTGCTCTAATTTCTTTCCTTTGGTGCCTCTTGAGTTATCACCCTCTTCCTCCACGTGTGCCAGCTCTGTCTGGACTTTCCTCTTTGTCTTTCACCTCCCTGTTCTTCCTTCCTCCAAATGCCCTGAAAGGCAAACTTCAAAGAAATTAACAAGTACTCAAGAGTTTAGAGATGCCTGCCTCCCTTTTATTTTTATTTTTTGTTTTTTTTGAGATGGAGTCTTGCCTATCGCCCAGGCCGGAGTACAGTGGTGCGGTCTCAGCTCACTGCAACTGTTATGAGTTTGCAATTTGCCTAAATTTGGATGGGTTTCACCACTGGCTCCCAAGGTCAGGAATTGTTGTGTATAT
>NW_012121709.1:2730572-2769697 GCF_000951035.1 Colobus angolensis palliatus
TAACCTCTGCCTCCCGGGTTCAAGCGATTCTCCTGCCTCAGCCTCTTGAGTAGCTGGGATTACAGGTGCCCATGACCATGCCCAGCTAATTTTTTGTATTTTTAGTAGAGACAGAGTTTCACCATGTTGGTCAGGTTGGTCTAGAACTCCTGACCTCAGGTGATCCACCTGCTTTGACCTCCCAAAGTGCTGGAATTACAGACATGAGCCACCGTGCCCGACCTGTTGTCTTTAAATGTATTGCCCTATTTTCAGTGCTTATATGCTTGTCACATCGTAGGCACTAAATATTTATTACATGAATTTGTTAAATAAATTTACCAAAAACATGCAGTTTTGAAAGAATATTTTGGATGTGAAAGAGACACTTTCTATCAAAAATATCAAATCATTTCTCAATACATTTATATTTGACCACATATTCTATGCCAGGAATTTTAAATGATAGAGCAATAAATAAACTCAGTCTAGTACAATTAAGAGTATATATTTTAGCACTCTATTTCATATGGTAACCTTGATGCAGGGCAGGCCAGCCCCAGATTGGAGCTCAGCCCTGATGTGTTCTTTGCTTCACCCAGGAAAGAATCCAAGGGCGAGCCAGCGGCAGAAGAAAAGAGCTTTATTGAAGCAGCAGTGTTATAGCCCAGGCTGGGTTACAGCTCTGTCACTCCTCCTGCAGAGCAGGGCCACCCCGTAGGCAGCGTGCTGAGACTAGCAACTCAGTAGTTCTGTAGTCATACTTATACCTACTTTTAATGACATGCAGATTAAGGTGTGGATTATGCAGAAATGTCTAGAAAAAGGGTAATAATGTCTGGGGTGTGGAGTCATTGGCATGGAAAGAATGGTAACTCCTGGATGTTCCCATGGCAATGGTAAACTGAAATGGCACCCTGGTCAGTGTGTCTTATGGAAAGCTACTTCCTCTCTATCCTTGTTTTAGCTAGTCGTCAACTTGGTCCAGTGTCTAAGCCCTGCCTCCAGAGTCGAGTCCCACGTCTTACATCATCCTCAGTTAACTTAATATAAGTTATTCTAATCTGCGTCTTCCAAGTCATTCCTCAAGGTGGGAATGACTTTCCCCTTGCCTTTTTTCCTTCAGATGGAGAAACTGTGACTCTGAGAGACTGTCCCCTACCAGTAAGTGGCAGAGACTTCCACCCAGGTATTTAGAGACCAGGCAAGTGACAGGGACTAATTTAGAGCTTTGCTTAAATGTTAGAGCCCCGTATACAGCCCCGTATACAGTTCAAATATTTGCATATTTGAACACATGCAAATTGTGATGGTTAATTTTGTGTGTCTACTGGACTGGGTGGAGGGGTGCCCAGATACCTGCTCAAACATTATGTCTGGATGTGTTGTGAGGGTGTTTATGAAAAAGACTGTCATTTGAATTGCTGAACTGAGTAAAAAAGATTCACCATCAGTCATGCACCATCCAATCTGTTGAGGGCGTGAATAGAACAGAAAGGTAGAGGAAGGGCGAATTTGCTTTCTCTGCTTGAGCTGGGACATCTATCTTCTCCTGCCCTCAGACATTGGAACTCTTGGTTCTTGGGCCTTCAGACTCTGGGACTAACACCAGCAAACCTCTCTGCCCTCCACCTTGTTCTCAGGTCTTCAGCCTTAGGGTGGGGGTTATGCCATCAGCTCCCCAGCCTTGGGACTTGGACTGAATTTCACCACCAGCTTTCCTGGCTCTCCAGCTTGCAGACAGCATGTTGTGTGATTTCTCGGCCTCCACAATCACATGATAAATTCCCTGTTATATGTCTATCTATATCATATTAGTTCTGTTTCTCAGTACACCCTCATGGAATTATCACGCAGATACCAACTGAACATCCACTGAAGTGTTAGGTGCTTCATGGAAATTCATAGATAAGTAAGACATGACCTGTGCCCCCAAAAAGCTTACAGATGAGTAGTGAACCTGACAGATTCAAAGTCAAATTTGCTACAAAGACAGGATCAACGTGGAGGGGAAAGTGAATATAGCTTGGTGTTTGTAAACAATGTCTTTAAGGTCGGACAGCTCTGTGACTTTAGGTGAGAAGCTCACTCTCTGAACCTCAGAAAAGTGGACTTATTGATAATGCGTAATCCCTATGGATCACGGAGATGATGATGTCACCCACTACACAAGCTGGTGTAAGTGGCACACTTAGCACAGCACCAGCCATACTTATAAGCTCATGATAACTGGTATTAGAAGTAGTCTGGAGAAAGAAGCCCTCCCTTTTTTTTTCTATCAGCAAACTTAGTGTGTATTAGATTGAACTATATATAAACGTGCTGCTTTTGTAGCTTAAAAGCATTCAAATGTCAAAAATTTCATGTGGTTCAACCTAATCAGATTATTTATTGTTAGGAATTGATAGACAAGTCTATAAACAGGGAACAAAGTGTCTTAAAACTCAGGAAAACCAGGGTGCTCTGATATGCTGTGACCATTTAGCTCAGTGTCCCTTGGACTGGTCACTACCCTGCCTCCCTCTCTGAAACTTCCCTCTCTGCTCAACTGGTGAGTTCCCAGCTACAAAACTTCAAGAAAGGAAATACCAGTAGCTGTAAGAGTGTCACAACTTGGTTTTATGTGGCAGTAACCAACCCCTAGCCAATTGTAGAGTTTGGCTAGCAGTATACTCCACACCTTGTTAAAAAAATCGTATAGAAACTTCTGTGTGAGTTCATTGTACAGCACTTGCTACTAAGGAGGACCACTTGCTGACAGGGCAGGGAGGTTGGGCCTTTAAAAGCAAGTTTCAGTAAGAGGTTGGTTTCTAATTGACCAGCAAGTATCCCTACTGAGGTCAAAGAACAGATGTTGGGCAAAGAAGGTACCTAGGGTGGAGAGTAGAAAGGAAGTGGTGCACTGTTTGCTAAAACTTTAAGAAGCGTAAAGGTCTATTTTCTCATCCTGGCCTTTCCTGGCTCACTGGGTGATTTGAACAAGTTGTTTCCCCTCCTTGAGCCATTATTTTCTCTTTTTCATAATGGAGCTAAAGAGTAAAATAGCTATCACAAAAGACTGTTGGAAGAATTAATTAAAATAATGTGTGTAAATCACATGGCACATTCGTGGTTAATATCATTTTTCCAGTGTCTGATGTGTGCCAAGAATCATACCAGGAACTTTACATTTATTTTTTCAATTAATTCTTGCAGCAGCTCTATGAGGTGAACACACTTATATCCATTCTGCAAGAAGAAACTGCATTCAGGCTGGGTGCAGTGGCTTATACCTATAATCTCAGCACTGTGGGAAGCCAAGGTGGGAGGATTGCTTGAACCCAGGCATTTGAGACCAGCCTCAGCAACAAAGTGAGACCCCTATCTCTACAAAAAAAATTAAAAATTAGCTGGGCATGGTGGTACACACCTATAGTCCCAGCTGCTTGAGAGGCTGAGGAGGAAGGATTACTTGAGCCCAGGAAGTTGAGGCTGTAGTGAGCTGTGATCACACCAGTGCATTCCAGCCTGGGCAATAGAGCAAGATCCTGTCTCTCAAAAAATATAAAATAAAAAATAAACTGCATTCAAAAGATTAAGCCACCTATTGGAAGTCATACAGCAAAAAAAAAAAGAGCAACAATTACAACTAGAATTTGAATCATAAAGGAAGATTTGGATTTGGATAACTTGGAGGGTTAACAGAAATTGCTGTTTGATTGTCTCTTTAAATCCCAGTTCCAACCAACTCAGTGACACTTGGCACATATTTATCATGCTCAGCTCATTGCCGGGTGCTCTGTTAGGTGAACACAACACGATCTCACACTCACCTGTTGGAACTTTCAGTGACTTGTGACTAAAATTTTTAAAAAGTTAAAGACAGCACCTAAATGAAAATAAGCATGAGGGATGTCCCCACTTATTTCCACAGCTGCATGAAAGAGCTTCTGGAACATTCTGGGAAGGGAGTGTCTGGTGGCCTCTGCCACCCACCTGCTCCCTATGGACAGATAAGAACAACTCTCTGGGTAGTGGAGAGATGTGTAAGTTTCAATTAGCTCACTTTTATAGAGCAATATTTTCAGAGGCATACTTTTCGACACAAGTGGGGGCGCCCACCATGTGTATGTGCAGACCCTGGGTTCTGGGCGGTCGTTAAGGGAGGAAGCATTGCCCAATGCAGGCACTAAAACATGCAGAGACACACAGGCTAATTCTCCTGCCCTGACCCCCACTTCTTGCACCTGGAAAATTATAACCTAGAAACAACTGGCTCTTTAGTAGTGGGGAACCACCCACAGGCTGAAACAGCTTCCTATGCCCAAGGCTGACCAGTCACCCCCTGTTTCCCCACCCCTCACCCCCAAGCAAGGAAGCAGACTAGCTGACTCTGAACTTTCTTTTAGGTGTCTGAAGCTAAGATACACCCTTCTAGCATTAGGAAGAAAGACCATTTCCCTCATCACTTGTATCATTTCGTTTTCACACTGCTGTAAAGAACTGCCTGAGGCTGAGCCCGGTGGCTCACACTTGTAATCCCAGCACTTTGGGAGGCCGAGGTAGGCAGATCACGTGAGGCCAGGAGTTCCAGAACAGGCTGGCCGACATGGCAAAACCCCATCTCTACTAAAAATACAAAAATTAGCCAGTCATGGTGGCTGTAATCCCAGTTACTCAGGAGGCTGAGACACCAGCACTATCTCAAAAAAAAAAAAAAAAAAAAAATGGAACTGCCTGAAACTGGGTAATTTATAAGGGAAAGAGGTTTAATCGACTCACAGTGCAGCATGGCTGGGGAGGCCCCAGGAAATTTACAATCATGGCAGAAGGCAAAAGGGAAGCAGGCACCTTCTTCACAAAGTGGCAGGAAGGAGAAGGCGAACAAGCAAAGAGGGAAAGAGCTCCTTATAAAACCATCAGATCTCTTGAGAACTCACTCACTAACAGGAGAACGGCATGGGGAAAACCACCTCCATGATCCAAACACCTCCCACCAGGTCTCGCCCTTAACACTTGGGGATTATGGGGATTACAACGTGAGATGAAATTTGGGTGGGGACACAGAGCCAAACCGTATCCCCATCCAAAGATATCAGCCGTTAGAACGCCACCGCTTCTAGGTTTCTATGTTTTCTTTTTAATTTTGCAATGCATATTTTCATAAGTCATTGTCTCTTTTTCTTTCAAGATTGGATATTCTTTCACAAAGATAGTATCTCTGCTTCTGATTATTAAACAATACACTCATCCCCACTAACAATGACAAAACATCCATTACATGACGTGATACTACTTGGGGCCCTACAATATTAACAGCAAACACTTAAATTCTTTATATTACTTTGTTGAGTATGTTCTCAGCACTCTACACTGAACATAAGGACTTACTTAATCCAAACGGCAACTCTATGACATGACTTTTACTATTATATCTAACTTACTGGTGAGAAAATCGGAGACAAGGTGGTACATCCAATACACGACGGAGCTGGGATTTGAACCCAGGGAATCTGCCTCCAGACACCATGTGGTCAACTACGATTAGACTACCTCTCAGACTGGCAAACTTAAACTAGTGATGATAACTAGAGTTGATGGGGGTATGGAGAGACAGACCTTCATGAATGCAGATGAGAGGACAAAGTGATAGAAATTTGTGCAGGGCAGGACAGGCGCAGTAGCTGACGCCTATAATACCAACACTTTGGGAGGCTGAACAGGGGATGGATTGTTCGAGCTCAGAAGTTTAAGATCAGCCTGGACAACATGGCAAAGCCCCAACTCTACAGACAGTACACACACACACACACACACACACACACACGCAAAAAAAATTAGCCAGGCATGGTGGTGTGTTCCTGTAGTCTCAGGTACTCAGGAGGCTGAGGAGAGAGGATCACTTGAGCCTGGGAGGTCGAGGCTGCAGTGAGCTGAGATCCTGCCACTGCCCTCCAGCCTGGGCAACAGAGTGAGACCCTGTCTCCAAAAAAAAGAGAAAATAAATTTTTGGAGGGCAATTTGGGAGAATTTATAAAAAATATATACATTTGTTTCAGCTAGCAACTTTGCATTTTAGATTCAACATCTAAATCATAGATATCCACCAAAAAAATACACACACACTGTCAAGGTTCACTGCAGCATAGTTTGTATAGGAAAACTTTGAATAATTAAATTAGTGAATATATGCCATGAAAAATTGATGGCTAAATCTGTACAAACATATATCAAAACAAAGAACTCAGGTATAAAGAAAAGGACTGATGCTCAGTGCTGTGCCCATTTAAATACAAAATTAAGATTAAAGAACTGTGCTAAGAGTAGATTTTAAGTGTTTTCACCTCAAATAAATCAGTCTGTGAGGTAACACATATGTTAATAATTAACCTGATTTAGCCATTTCACAATATATACATACTTTAAAACATCATGTTGCACATCAGAGATACAATTTGTATGTATCAATAAAAACTTAAAAACTTTAAAAAGAGCTATGAAAATCATGATTACAAATATAGAATATTCATGTTACGAACGTTGACAAAATAAAACAATATAACTAAGAGGTCAGGATGGAGGGAGGGTAAGTGAGAAGTAATAAAGAATACTCACTTCTTAATCTTTTCAGGGATTCAAACTGTCAAATATTGCAATTTGTCCTATTTATTTACTTATTTATATATATTTTGGAGGCAGGGTCTTGATCTGTTGCCCAGGCTGGAGTGCAGTGGTGCAAACATGGCTCACTGCAGCCTCAACCACCTGGCTTAAGTCATCCTTTGGCCCCAGCCCCCCGAGTAGCTGGGACTATAGGCATGTGCCACCACCCCTGGCTACTTTTTTTATTTTTATTTTTATAGAGATGGGAGTCTCTCTGTGTTGTCTATCCTGGTTTCCAGCCCCTGGCCTCAAGTAATCCTCCCGCCTTGGTCTCCCACAGTGCTGGGATTACAGGTGCGGGCTACTATACCCATCCTGAAGTTTGTTTCAACCATGATTCTAAGAACTCAATATTTTTCATGACTTTATTGTCTTTATGTAGATTTTTTAAAGAAAAGACTATCTTTTGTGGTAAAGAAAGCTGTACTAAATTTCTTCCCTTTTCTTTTTCTCCTGTCCAAGGAATTATTTTTCTTTAATTAATTAAATAAAACATATTTAATGTTTTGTATTCAAAAATTTCCCATTATGCTCAGATTGTAGTCTCCAAATACTAATTTACGCTGAAAGGAACCAAGGCTTCTCAGCTAAATGACTGATTACAGGTTGGGGGAAGGAAATGGATGGGCAGGGGGCATATTTTTGTATCAGAAGGCTGGGAAGCTGTTAAAAACTCCTGAGGTCTGGACAAAGGACTCGGAAGCTGATAGGATGGGCTCTCTCACTGGCTAAAAATGAGAGAATTTGAGCATAAATAAGGATAACACATTGTAATACATTAAATACATTTGAATTCAAGAGTTCATAATGATACTCAAGAATTCACTAATTCCTTTTAGGGGATGCTAGGAAACCAACTCATTATTTTGAAAATTGGAAAAGAAAAGAAAAGAAATGAACATTTACCCTGCTTTTCATGTAAGAATGATACCTTAAGGTAATAAAAGAGTGTATGTTCATGACAAGCCAGAGCTACACAATGAAATCACTATCTGTACAAAAAATATTAAATTAGCGAGGTGAGGTGGCACATGCCTGCAGTTCCAGCTACTTGGGAGGCTGGGGTGGGAGGATTGCTTGGGCCCAGGAATTTGAGGCTGCAGTAAGCCATGATTGCACCACTGCAATCCAGCCTGGGTGACCAAGTAAGAGTCTCTCTGTCTCTAAAAACAAACAAACAAACAAACAAAAAGTACATGAACAGAAGTTTCTCCTCACAGAAGTACTCTACACAATTAATGAAGATGCAACAGTGCAATTAGAATATCACCATTTTGTACCCTATGAAGTAATGAGTTTTGACACTGATGGTCAGTGTCCATTAACATCACAAAAGATACACAAGCAGGTGTAATGTACCTTCTAATGGAAGAACAGACACCACCTGTGAAGTAGTTTTGCAAACAAAAACAAAAATTGGACTTGAACCCGATCAAGCCACTAGACTTAACTATCAATTCATAAAACACATGGGGGCAAAATGACAGCACGGAGATTCAGTCAGGAAAGTCCAGACTGGGGAAAACTCTATGGACAAAAAGAAAATAACACAATAAATACAAATAAATGGAATCGTATTTCTATTTAGGCCTACATCTCTGTATCTAACTCTAGATGAATACAGAGCTATAGAAACAGATAGCAAGCATCTATAGATCAAAAGTGTCTTGAGAGATATATTAACCAAAAACGACATCTGACTTTTATTTGGATCTTGATTCAAACAGGTTGTTAAAAAATAAAAAAGCATGTAGAAATTTTTTTTTCTTGAGACAGGGTGTTGCTCTGCTGCCCAGACTGGAGTGCAGTGGCATGATCATAGCTCACTGCAGGCACGGCCTCTCGGGCTCAAGCAATCCTCCCACCTCAGCCTCCCAAAGTGCTGGGGTTACAGGTGTGAGCCATGGTGCCCAGCTGCATTTAAGAAAATTTAAGAATTGGTTAGATACTTGAGGTTGTTAGGGAATTATTATGATAATGATACTGCAGTTATGTTTTAAGAGTTCTATCTAGTTTTTGGGTTAATTGAAGAAAAATAAATAAATGAATAATAAAAGAGTTCTAGAGTAGCAGTCCGCAACCATTTTGGCACCAGGAGCTGGTTTTGTAGAAAACAATTTTTCAATGGACAGGGCGGAGCAGTGGGGGTAGTGGATATGGTTTCAGGATGATTCAAGCACATTACATTTCTTGTGCACTTTATTATGTTGTAATATATAATGAAATAATTATACAACTCACCATGTTGTAGAATCAATGGGAGCCCTGAGCTTGTTTTCCAGCAACTAGATGGTCCCATCGATGGGTGATGGGAGACAGTGACAGATCATCAGGCATTAGATTCTCATAAGGAGCATGCAGGCTATAACCCTTGCATGCACAGTTCACAATATGGTTCGTGCTCCTATGAGAATCTAATGCAGGCTGGGTGCAGTGGTTCATGCCTGTAATCCCAATATTTTGGGAGATCGACATGGGCAGATCACCCGAGGTCAGGAGTTTGAGACCAGCCTGGCCAACATGCTGAAACCCTGTCTCCACTAAACATACCAAAAATTAGCTGAGCATGATGGTGCACACCTGTAATCCCAGCTACTCAGGGGGCTGAGGCAGGAGAATTGCTTGAACCTGGCGGGTGGGGATTGCAGTGAGCCAAGACCACACCACTGTACTCCAGAGCCTAGGCGACAGAGCAAGATCTGTCTCAAAAAAAAAAAAAAAAATCTAATGCAGCTACTGACCTGACAAGAGGCAGAGTCAGGTGGTAAGGCGAGTGACAGCGAGCAGCTGAAAATACAGATGAAGCTTCGTTTGCTTACCCTCTGCTCACTTCCTGCTGTGTGGCCCATTTTCTAACAGGCCACAGACAGGAACCAGTTCATGGCCCAGGGACTGGGGACCCCTGTTCTAGAGCATTTTAAGGCAGCGAAACTTCTGATTATGATACCATAAGGTGAATACATGTTGTTACACGTTTGTCCAACCTCCATAGAATGTACAACACCAAGAGTGATCTTAAAGCCTTTCTTTTTAAAATGAGTTCTTATCTTTTAGAGATATATACTAAGATATTAAGTATAAAAACAATATGACGTGGGATTTGCTTCAAAATAATTGAAGGAGGAGAGGCTGGAAGTATCAATGAAGCAAGATGGCCATGAGTTGGTAAGGTGGATGGTGAATAAATGGGGATTTATTTAGCTATTTCTTTATCTTTGCTTATACTTGAAATATTTTATATTAAAATTATACAGAGTTTTAAAATTATACAGAGAATGAAGCCAGGTCCGGTGACTCATGCCTGTAATCCTAACACTTTGGGAGGCCGAGGCAGGTGAATCACTTGAGGTCAGGAGTTTGAGACCAGACTGCCCAACATAGTGAAACCCCATCTCAACTGAAAAGATGAAAACTTAGCCAGGCGTGGTGGCACGTGCCTGTAATCCCAGCTACTCAGGAGGCTGAGGCAGGAAAACCGCTTGAACCCAAGGTGGCAGTGAGCCAAGATCATGCCACCGCACTCCAGCCTGGGCCACAGAGTGAGACTCTGTCTCAAAAAAAATAAAAATAAATACAGATAAATTTAAATATATATACATATAGAAAATGACTCCATTTATATAAAATTAGTCTGTTTATCAGCTAGCCATGGCAGCTCACACCTGTAATCCCAGCCGTTTAAGAGGCTGACGCAGGAAGATCACTTGAACCCAGGAGTCAGAGACAAATCTGGGCAAGATAGTGAGACCTCATCTTTACTAAAAATAAAAATGGTAAAAAAAAAAAATTAGCCGGGCAAGTTGGCAAAAAAAAAAAATTAGTTTATCTATCTATATACCCATACACATACACACACAGACACACATGCACAAATGTTTTATAATTGTATACATGTACATATACACACATTGCTGACTGTCTTCCCATTCCTGAGCCTTATCACTCATTCCTGACACCCCATTCCATCTCAAGATGCCATGCATCTGTAGGAACACTCAGGCATAAGTCTAAAGAGGTAGGCAAGAACCAGATTACAAATACGGTGCTTCTGTTTGCCTTGCTAAAGAATTTGAACTTTATCCAGATGTCCATGAAGGTCCCGTGAAGGACCAGCAGCCTTAGTGGCTGACTATGAGAACAGAGAAAATACGGTGGTAAATTGGGGGCAGCTGAGGAAGAGAAGACTCTGTAATCTGAGAACAAGTTATGGCAAAAAGTGTTCTTGGGTAATCCCACAAGAGGGTCTCAAAATTCATTTAGAACTGGCCTTAACAGAAACCCCAGAACAGAGATCAGCTCATTCTTTCTTGTTTTCTCTGTGGCAAACTCCAGCTGGTGGTCTCAGAGGGAAGAGGGTTGTAAAAATTAAAAATGAAGGGTATTGAATCCAGCAGTTCCACTCTAGATATATGCTCAAAAGAACTGAAAGCAGGACTTGAAGAGGTATTGATACATTTATATTCATAGCAGCATTGTTTGCAATAGCCAAAATGTGGAAGGAAGCCAAGTGTTCCCCAGTAGGTAAGTGGATAAACAAGATGTGGTATATCCATACAATGAAATAGCATTGAGAGCCAAGGGTGGGCGCCAGTCCTTGAAGGCAAACAACTGTAAACCAGACAAAAAGTAACCTTGAGGCGTTTGGAGAGCCAGGTAGCAGGCAAGCCGGGCTTTTCAGCGTCATCCTTAGAATCTGCAGCTCAAGGAAGTGAGATGTCAAAGCTGCCACCCAAACCAGTCAAACCAGGGTAAGATAAAGTCTTCAGAGCCCTCTATACGTTTGAACCCAGAACTCCAGATGAACTATGCTTTGAGGCAGGTGATATCATCTACATTACTGATATGAATGATGTCAATTGGTGGAAAGGCACCTCCAAAGGCAGAACTGGACTAACTCCAAGCAACTACGTGGCTGAGCAGGCAGAATCCATTGACAATCTATGTCTGAAGGAGCAAAAAGAGGCAACTTGAGTTGGTTGTGAGAGTGTTTGGACAACCGAGTGGGTGTTAATGGCTTAGACAGGGCTGGAAGCACTGCCTTAGACTAGGTTTGTCATGGGGATTTCAGAGATATAGTGGAAATGCTATTTACTCAACCGAGGATTTAACTGAGCCAACAGAACAAGTTGGGAGACACAGCTTTGCATGCTGCTGCCTGGAAGGGTTATGCAGATATTGTCCAGTTGCTTCGGGCAAAAGGTGTCAGAACAGACTAAAGAAACAATGAGAAGAAGCTGGCTTTGGGCATGGCTAACAATACCCATGCATCTCTCCTGAAAAAGAAACAGGAGACAGATGCAGTTCGAACATTAAGCAATGCTCTTGCTATTCCAAAACTTTGTCTGCCAGAAGAGGGTTGGTAATTACTTTTTTTAAAGTATATAAGAACATGGCAGTGTTGCACTGTGTTTGAGTAGAGCAGGCAAAGGAAGGGTTCTCACCTTTGGTTTGCCAATAAGTGACTGGATTCAAACATTAAGCAATTCTCTTGCTATTCCAAAACTTTGTCTACCAGAAGAGGGGTGGTAATTATTTTTTAAGTATATATGAACATGGCAGTGTTGAACTGTGTTTGAGTAGAACAGGTAAACGACGGGTTCTTACCTTTGGTTTGCCAATAAATGACTGGATTCTTTACTGTATAAAACACGTTTGTGTTCACCGGAGTAGAACAAGAAGAGATGATTTTTATTCATCAAGCTAAAGGAATTTTATATTTTTTTCTTTAAAAAAATCAGTGCCGGACGCAGTGGCTCATGCCTGTAATCTCAGCACTTTGGGAGGCCGAGGCAGGCGGATCATGAGGTCAGAAGTTTGAGACCAGCCTGACCAACATGGCGAAACCCCATCTCTAGTAAAAAATACAAAAATTAACCGAATGTGGTGGTGCACACCTGTAATCCCTATTGGGGCGGAGAATTGCTTGAACCCAGGAGGTGGAGGTTGCAGTGAGCCAAGATTGTGCCATTTCTCTCTAGCCTGGGAGACAGAGCAAGACTCCGTCTTGGGGGAAAAAAAGTCAGGATGGTATTTTGGTTAAATTTCTTTACCTCAAGGATTGACATATTTTGAATGGATTTTTCAAGGGAGGGAAGGCTTACTATAATAATAAACCAAAATACATAACAGAAAATCATCAGCTATTCTGACAAGAATAAACATTTTAAGAGGCTTTAAAAAAAAAAAAGTAATATGATTCAGTGTTAAAAAGGAAGGAATTTCTCTCTCTTTTTTGATACAGAGTCTTGCTCTGTCACCCAGGCTGGAGTGCAGTGGTGCAATCTCCACTCATTGCAACCTCCACCTCCCAGGTTCAAGCAATTCTCTTGCATCAACCTCCCAAGTAGCTGGGACTACAGGCACCCATCACCACACCTAGCTAATTTTTTTATTTTTAGTAGAGACGGCATTTCACCGCATTGGCCAGCCTGGTCTCAAGCTCCTGACCTTAAGTGATCTGCCTGCCTTGACCTCCCACAGTGCTGGGATTACAGGCGTGAGCCACTGCACCCGGCCAGGAAGGAATTTCTGACACATGCTATAACACAGATGAACCTTGGGAATATTATGCTGAGTGAAATAAGCCAATCACAAAAGGACAAATACTGTATGATTCATATGAGGTATCTGAAATAGTCAAATTCATAGAAACAGAAAGTGGAATGGTGGTGGCCATTGATTAACAGGTATAGAGTTTCAGGTTTGCAAGAGGAAGATTTTCTTTTTTTTTTCTTTTTTTGACATGGAGTCTCACTCTATCACCCGGGCTGGAGTGCAGTGGTGTGATCTCAGCTCACTGCAACCTCCACCTCCTGGGTTCAAGCAATTTTCTTGCCTCAGCCTCCTGAATAGGTAGGACTACAGGCGCCCGCCACCGCGCTCAACTAATTTTTGTATTTTTAGTAGAGACAGGGTTTCACCATGTTGTCCAGGCTAGTCTTGAATTCCTGATGTCAGGTGATTCGCCCGCCTCAGCCTCCCAAAGTGCTGGGATTACAGGTGTGAGCCACCGCACCTGGCCAGATAAAAATATTCTGAAGATCAGCTGCACAACAATGTGAATATACTTAACGCCACTGCACTGTATGCTTAAAATGGTTAAGATAGTGAACTTTATATTATTTGCATTCTATGACAGTTAAAAAAATTTTTTAAAAGGGTGTTGAGTTTTTTATAGTTTTCTAGCCTTCCTTTCATTTTAAATTTCTATGTTTTTAAAGGCCTTGGTGCCTACCCAAGATGATTGTGGGAAATGTTATAAATATACATTGGGCTGGGCACCATGGCTCACACCTGTAATCCCAACACTTTGAGAGGCCAAGGTGGGTGAATCACCTGACATCAGGAATTCAGGTGGGCGATTGCTTGAGCTCAGGAGTTCAAGATCAGCCTGGGCAACGTGACGAAACCCTGTCTCTACTAAAAATACAAAAACTAGCCAGGTGTGATGTCACATGCCTGTGATCCCAGTTACTCGGGAGGCTGAGGTAGGAGGATGACCTGAGCCCAGGGAGGTCGAGTCTGCAATAAGCCAAGATCATGAAGATCATGCCACTGCACTCCAACCTGGGTGACAAAGCAGGACTCTGTCTCAACAAAAAAAATTTAAAAATGATAAAAATAAATATAGATTAAATATATAAAACATCCTAGCAAGAGAAAAAAACTATATGTAATATAAAACATATATAAACAAATTATATAATATTCTTATATATGTATATATGATATATGTCACATATATAAACATGCACTTACTTATCCATATATTTATATCAATAAAATAATCTAAACAGCACGTGGTTGGTATGTGCTGTCTTTAGTACTGGATTATAAAATCATCAACATTTATTTGATTTGGTTGGAGCTGATCATTCAGATGTCTCTTCCTGTGAAGAGCCAAATGTAACACTAGAAGGGGGCTGTCTAACTGGGAAGAGTTTGTCCAGGTCCAATGTCCCCAGTCCTCAATTGTCAACCATCATCCCATCTTCACCTAACCTGCAGTAGGTCTGACATTTCAATCCGACTCCTGAGTCTAGGCAGGTAAAGTTCTTTACCAGAAAGAAATAAAAATCATGTAACAGTAATAAGCCTATGTTTGAGTACCAGTATTAGAAGTGGTAATATTTCCGATTTGTGTATGTCTTGTTTGCTACATTGAAAAAAAAAGAAACATTTCATATATTAAATTTGTGGTTTGTCTTAGACAGAATTCTTCCTGAGGGGGGGATAAAGATTTGAAGGTATTTAATCCGTTTGGGAGGTGACCCCCGGAAGCACCACTAGTAGAGTTGGGGAAAGAGACAGAGAAGAAAACAAGCCAATTAATGAGTAGGTGACCAGTGTGGGCAGCTGGGACTCAATCCTCCTGTGCTGGGGATAGGCCCCCCAATCTGGTCATAAACTGGCCCCAAAACTGGCCATAAACAAAATCTCTGCAGCATGCTGACACGTTCGTGATGGCCATGACGCCCACACTGAAGGCTGTGGATTTACCGGAATGAGAGCAGGGAACACCTGGCCCACCCACGGTGGAAAACCGTTAAAGGCATTCCTGAACCACAAACAATATCATGAGCAGTCTGTGCCTTATGGACATGCTCCTGCTGCAGATAGCTAGCCAGACCCATCCCTCTATTTTGGCCCATCTCTTTATTTCCAGTAAGGAATACTTTTAGTTAATCTATGATCTATAGAAACAATGCTTATCACTGGCTTGCTGTCAATAAATATGTGGGTAAATCTCTGTGTGGGGCTCTCGGCTCTGAAGGCTGTGAGATCCCTGATTTCCCCCTCTACACTCTGTATTTCTGTGTGCGTGTCTTTAATTCCTCTAGCGCCGCTGGGTTAGGGTCTTCATGGCCAAGCTGGTCTCAGCAAGCGGCGCCCAATGTGGAGGCTCAAACCTGGGCCAAAGGGTCACTGGGGTGACGGTGGGAGAACGTGGAACTAAGCTGGAGGACACCCGAGTACTCTTAAGCTATCCCCATGGTGAGTAAGAAGGGGAGCTCGGAAGCAGCAAAGTAACAATGGGACAAGTGTGGGCTCTGGTTCGTTCTACCTTGGAACCTTTTCACACTGATGATGAGGAGGAAGGAGAGTAAAATGAAGTAACAGAAGAGGTAACAGAGCAGGTTTGTTTGCCAGCTAAAGCTAAAGTGGCAAAGGAGGAAGAGGTTCATCCCTACCATTCTGCACCCCCTCCTTATTTTGAAGAAAAAATGTGGCCTGACCCCCCAGATCTTTCATTTCCAGAGGACACTGGGCGAAAAGTAGTTGCCCCAGTGACTGTTTGAGCAGCGCCTCAAGCGACTGCTCTCAGTTCTATTCAGGCAGGAATTCAGCAAGCTAGAAAAGAGGGTGATTTAGAGGCTTGGCAGTTCCCTGTTAGAATACACCCCCCAGATCAACAGGGAAATATTTTACCTACATTTGAGCCTTTTCCTTTTAAATTATTCAGAGAATTTAAACAAGATATTAACCAGTATGGACCAGGTTCTCCTTTTGTAATGGGACTGTTAAAGAATGTTGCTGTCTCCAGTTGGATGATTCCTACTGACTCTTACTTGAGTTTGTCTAACTGCTGCTCAGTTCTCACAATTTAAAGCTTGGTTGGCAGATGAAGCTTCCATTCAGGCAGCTCACAATGCCCAGGCCCAACCTCAAATTAATATAACTGCAGATCAACTTTTGGGGGTTGGCACTTGGACTGGTTCAGATGCACAAGTGGTCATGCAGGAGGATGTCATAGAGTAGCTTAGAGGAGTGTGCAATAGAGCTTGGGGAAAAATCTCTTCAGGTAGAGAACAATACCCTTCCTTTAGTGCTGTAAAACAGAGACCAAAAGAACCATATGTAGATTTTATAGCTCAGTTACAGGAGTCTCTTTAAAAAGGTGATTGCAGATTAGGCTGCTCAGGATATAGTGTAGCTTTCGACAATGCTAATCCCGATTTCCAGGCTGCTCTGCGACCTATTAGAGGAAAAGCACATTTAGTTGATTATATCAAGGACTATGACGATATCGGAGGCAATCTGCATGAGGCTACTCTGCTAGCCCAGGCAATGGCAGGACTGAGAGTGGGTAAAGGAAATATTCCATTTCCTGAAGCTTGCTTTAACTGTGGGAAGCAAGGTCATAGTGAAAAAGAATGTAGAAAAAAATCAGTGAGTCAGGCCACCAGATAGGGGAAAAAAGAAAACTACTGAGCCTGAAATATGTCCAAAATGTAAAAAAAGAAAAACATTGGGCTAATCAGTGTCACTCTAAGTTTGATAAAGATGGAAACCCAATTTCAGGAAAAGCCATGAGGGTCTTGTCCCAGGCCCCATTCCAAACCAGTACATTTCTGGCTCAGGCCATTCCCTCACTGCTGTGCAATGCCTGTCCCCTGCCGCAGCTGGTAGTGCCGCAATAGATTTATGCTGCACAAAAGCTGTGAGCCTTTTGCATGGGGAACCCCCGCAAAATATCCCAACAAGGGTCTGTGGACCCTCGTCAGTGGGGACAATAGGATTACTTCTAGGAAGGTCTAGTTTAAATTTAAAAGGGGTGCAAGTACAAACAGGAGTCATTGATTCAGATTACAATGGGGAAATTCAAATTATTGTATCTACTTCTGTTCCCTGGAAAGCAGAGCCCAGAGAGTGCATAGCACAGCTCCTCATTGTGCCGTATGTGGAAACGGGAAAAGTGAAATTAAATGAACAGGAGGATTTTGAAGCACAAATAAACAAGGCAAAGCAGCTTATTGGGTGAATCGAATCACCGATAAATGTCCTACCTGTGAAATACTACTCAAGGAAAGAAATTTAAAGGTTTGGTAGATAACAGGAGCAGACATTTCAATCATTTCTCTACAGCACTGGCCGTCTGCATGGCCAATTCAACCTGCTCAATTTAACATAGTTGGAGTTGATAAAGCCCCTAAAGTATATCAAAGTAGTCACATTTTGCATTGTGAAGGCCTGGATGGACAACCTGGGACTAGTCAACCAATTATAACTTCTGTACCTATAAACTTATGGGGAAGAGATTTATTATAACAATGGGGAGCACAAGTTCTAATTCCAGAGCAATTATATAGCCCTCAAAGTCAATATATGATACATGAAATGGAGTATGTCCCTGGTATGGGACCAGGAAAAAATTTGCAAGGTTTGAAGAAACCGCTTCAAGCAGAAGACAAAGTTCCCCCCAAGGTTTAGGATATCATTTTTGATGATGGCCATTATTAAGCCTCCAGAACCTATATCTTTAA
The DNA here is from genome assembly GCF_000951035.1 of Colobus angolensis palliatus. Taxonomy (NCBI): domain Eukaryota; kingdom Metazoa; phylum Chordata; class Mammalia; order Primates; family Cercopithecidae; genus Colobus; species Colobus angolensis. The sequence continues at coordinate 2,748,458 of NW_012121709.1, forward strand.
AATGGTTAACAGATAAACCAATTCAGATAGAACAATGGCAGCTAAGTAAAGAGAAACTGAAGGTTTTAGAAGACTTCGTTAATGAACAATTAGAAAATGGACACATAGCTCCAACATTTTCCCCTTGGAATTCCCCAGTTTTCATAATTAAGAAAAAATCAGGTAAATGGAGAATGGTGACAGATCTTAGAGCCATTAATTCAGTTATACAATCTATGGGAACATTACAGCCACGATTGCCTTCTCCTGCTATGATTTCTAAAAATAGATCTTTTGTAGTCATAGATTTAAAAGACTGTTTCTTTACTATCCCCTTAGCTCAACAAAACTGTGAATGGTTTGCACTTACAATACCTGCAGTAAACAACCTGCAGCCTGCTAAGCGTTTTCATTTAAAAGTGTTGCCACAAGGCATGTTAAACAGTTCAACAATCTGCCAGACTTATGTAGGGCAAGCAATTGAACCTACTGGTAAAAAATTTTCACAGCGTTACATTATTAATTATATGGATGATATACTTTGTGCTGCTCCCACTTGAGAAATATTACTCCAATGTTATGATCACTTGCAAAATTTGATTTCTCATGATGGTTTAATTATAGCTCCTGACAAAATTCAGGCTACTACTCCTTACTCCTACTTGGGGACCTTAGTAAATGACACTACCATTGTGCCACAGAAGGTAACCATACGTAGGGATCAATTGAAAACATTAAATGACTTTCAAAAATTACTAGGGGACATTAATTGGATACAACCTGCTCTAGGCATTCCTACCTATGCCATGAATAATCTATTTTCTATTCTTAGAGGAGATCCTAGTCTCACTAGCCCTTGGCAATTAACAAAAGAAGCTGAGGCAGAGCTGCAGCTAATTGAAAAGCAAGTCCATAAAGCTCAAATAGATAAAATAGATCCAGAGAAGACTCTAGATTTGCTAATTTTCCAACTCAGCATTCACCTACTGGTGTAATTGTTCAAGAGCAAGATCTTGTAGAGCAGCTTTTTCTTCCACGTCCTAATTCACGGACTCTAACTCCTTATTTGGATCAAATCACTACTATGATAGTTCATGGGAGAACTTGGATTGTTAAATTACATGGATATGATCCTGGAAAAATGATTGTCCCTCTCACAAAGGCACAAATACAGCAAGCTTTCATAAATAGTCTTACTTGGCAAATCCATTTAGCTGACTTTGTGGGCATTCTCGATAATCATTTTCCTAAAATGAAACTGTTTCAATTTTTGAAATTAACTAATTGGATCCTTCCTAGAATAACTAAATTTAAACCAATTGAAGGTGCTGAGAATGTTTTTACAAACAGGTCTAGTAATGGTAAAGCTTCTTATTCTGGTTCAAAAGGTAAAGTTTTTCAGACGCCCTATACCTCAGCTCAAAAAGCAGAGCTTGTAGCTATAATTGAGATACTGACTGCTTTTAATATGCCTGTTAATGTGATTTCTGATTCTTCATACATGGTTCATTCCACACAATTAATTGAATATGCTCAGTTACAATTTTATACAGATGAATAACTGATGACTTTATCTACCCAATTGCAAACAGCAGTTCGGAGTAGAATGCACTCTTTTTACATCACTCACATTAGGGCTCATACACCTCTTTCAGGACCCTTAACTGAAGGGAATCAAATGGCTAATCACCTAGTTGCTAATGCAATAACTAATGCTAGACACTTTCACAATTTAACCCATGTTAATGCCACTGGTCTCAAAAGCAGATAGAGCATTACCTGGAAAGAAGATAAAGAAGACAAATCCAGTGATGCCCAACTTGACAAATGGTACATTCCTCATCTTTTACAAGAGGAGTTAATCCTCGAGGATTGCAACCTAATTCTCTTTGGCAAATGGATGTCACACATGTTCCCTCGTTTGGGAGACTAGCTTATGTACATGTATGTGTGGACACCTTTTCTCACTTTGTCTGGGCTACATGCCAATCAGGAGGGTCTTCTGCCTGTGTTAAATGTCACCTTTTGCAGTGTTTTGCAGTGATGGACATTCCAACTTCTATTAAAATAGATAATGCCCCAGGCTATACTAGCCAAGCTCTAGCTACATTTTTCTCTATATTGAATATTAAACACATTACTGGCATCGTGTATAATTCTCAAGGACAAGCCATAGTGAAAAGAGTGAATCTCTCCCTGAAACAGCAGTCGCAAAAGTAGAGGGGGTAAAACAGGGACTATGGGACACCCCAGATGCAACTGCATCTAGCATTATTAACTTTAAATTTTTTGAGCCTGCCTAAAGGCCAGATGTTATCAGCAGCTGAACAGCATCTACAGAAACCAGCTGCAAAAACTGAAGCAGAACAACTGATTTGGTGGAGAGATCCAATACCAAAATTTGGGAAATAGGCAAAATAACAATTTGGGGTAGGGGTTATGCTTGTGTTTCTCCAGGACCAAATCAACAGCCAGTTTGGATACCATCAAGATACCTGAAACCTTATCATGAACCAGATGCTAAGGAAGAGATTCAAGGAGGATCCTGAGGACTGCCCAAGTGGCATCCGTGTCGAGACTGATGCTGAGGAGGAGCCCAACTGTTACGAGCAACACCCGTCGAACACAGCCACCTACTTGGGGACAGATCAAGAAGCTGTTGCGGATGGCGGAAGAAAACCTGAGGAAAGCGGGACAACCAGTCACAATGAGTAATTTAATGGTAGCTATGATAGCGGGATCACCATTGCCATGAGTATGGGCTGACACAGAACAATTATACTTATTGGGCATATTTATCAATCTTGGTTGGCAATAATGTCTGGATGTAATCACTCTATGACACAGTTACACATGCTTTCTAATCTCAGTATTTACCGTCATGAATCTGCTCCTATAATTGAGGCATACTGCCCTCAAAAACCTATTTATAAACAAAATTGAACCTGGCCAGAAAGCATGAATGTACTAGTTTGGCAAGACTGCATTGCAGAACAGGCAGAGGTGCTGAACAATTATTCCTATGGAATCATTATTGATTGGTCTCCTAAGGGAATGCTTAGCTTGAATTGCACCTCTCATTGTGTGTGCCACGGCCACACTGTGTTCAGTTGGTCTGAACAAAACGGTCAGATGGTAGAAATGATAAGAAATATGGCAAGAGTTCCTGTTATCTGGAAATATGGCGGTATAGTGGCACCTCAACCTCAAATGATATGGCCTGCTGTAGGAGCTAAACACAAGGATTTGTGGAAACTATTAATGGCTCTTAATAAGATCAAAATTTGGGAAAGAATTTAAAAAATCTAGAAGGACACTCTGCAAACTTGTCTTTGGATGTTGCAAAATTAAAAGAACAAATATTTAAAGCATCCCAGGCACACCTGACCTTAATGCCAGAAACTGGAGTGCTTGAAGGAGCTGCAGACAGATTAGCAGCTAGTAACCCATTAAAATGTATAAAAACACTTGGAAGCTCTATGATTTTAATGATAATTGTGTTATTAATCTGTGTTGTTTGTCTTTGTATAGTCTGCAGATGCAGATCCCAAGTCCCGCGAGAAGTAGCTCGCCATGACAAAGCTGCCTTTCCTTTCACCGCTTTCCAAAACAAATAACGGGGACATGCTGGGGATAGGCCCCCAAATCTGACCATAAACTGGCCACAAAACGGGCTATAAACAAAATCTCTGCAGCACTGTGACATGTTCGTGATGGCCATGATGCCCATGCTGAAGGTTGTGGGTTTACTGGAATGAGGACAAGGAACACCTGGCCCACCCAGGGCAGAAAACTGCTAAAGGTGTTCTTAAACCACAAACAATAGCATGAGTGATCTGTGCCTTAAGGACATGTTCCTGCTGCAGATAACTAGGCAGACCCATCCCTTTATTTCAGCCCATCTGTTTATTTCAGCCCATCCCTTTATTTCCAGTAAGGAATACTTTTAGTTAATCTATAATCTATAGAAACAATGCTTATCACTGGCTTGCTGTCAGTAAATATGTGGGTAAATCTCCATTTGGGGCTGTCAGCTCTGAAGACTGTGAGACCCCTGATTTCCCACTCCACACTCTATATTTCTGTGTGTGTGTCTTTAATTCCTCTAGCATCACTGGATTAGGGTCTCCATCACAATGTTTGTCTCAGCACTCTTGGAGACTTCTGGGAAACTCTGTAAGTTGATGTCTTGCTGAGAAATGAGGAACTGGGGAATTTATCCTTGAACTCCTGCTTGTTACTAATTGAGGGCTGCCTCTGGGATACCATCTCCCAGCCCCTTCTAGCCAGCTCCTGACACCATCCAAGCACACACCTACAACAGATGAATTCCCAGGCAGAGACAAGGCACCTGTGGGTAAGAACGTATTAGAGATTGTGGTACTGCTGAGCATCTGAGTCACAACTCACTTGGTAAACCACAGAAAGGCACTTTAGATTAAAAAACATATTTGAGTATTAAATGAGAGCAAAATAGAAGGCAATTAGAACTCTCATACATGGCTGGTAGAAATGAGAAATGGTTGTGGAAGACAGTGTGGTGATTCCTCAAGGATCTAGAACCAGAAACGCCATTTGACCCAGCAACGCTATTACTGGGTATACACCCAAAGGATTATAAATCATTCTACTCTAAAGACACATGCAAATGTATGTTTATTGCAGCACTATTTGCAATAGCAAAGACTTGGAACCAACCCAAATGCCCATCAATGATAGACTGGATAAAGAAAATGTGGCACATGTATACCATGGAATACTATGCAGCCACAAAAAAAGAATGAGCTCATGTCCTTTGCAGGGACATGGATGATGGATGAAGCTGGAAACCATTACTCTTAGCAAACCAACACAGGAACAGAAAACCAAACACTGTATGTTCTCACTCATAAGTAGGAATTGACCATTGAGAACACATGGACACGGGGAAGGGAACATCACACACCTGGGCCTGTCGGGTGGTAGGAGGAAAGGGTAGGGAGAGCATTAGGACAGATATCTAATTCATGCAGGTCTTAAAACCTAGATGATGGGTTGATAGGTGCAGCAAACCACCATGGCACATGTATACCTATGTAACAAACCTGCACATTCCGCACATGTATCCCAGAACTTAAAGTAAAATTTTTTTAAAAAAAGAAAATGCAAAATGGTTTAGCGACTTTGGCAAACAGTTTGGCAATTTCTTATAAAGCTAAACATATACCCACCATAAAAACTGGCAATCTCACTCTTGGGTATTTGCCCAAAAGAAATGAAAATCAGTGTTTACTCAAAAAATCCTCTATGTGTATGTTTATACTGGCTTTATCTATAACTGCCTAAGTTGAAATGATTCAAGTGTCCCTCAACAGATAAATGGCTAAATGATCCATACTACAGCCATACAATAAAATGCTACCCAACAATATAAAGTAACAAACTACCAATAGACTCAATAACATGGACGAATTGCAAAAGCAGTATTCTAAGTAAAGGAAGTCACATTCAAAAGCCTATACATGGGTCAGGTGCAGTGGTTCATGCCTGTAATCATAGCACCTTGGGAGGCTGAGGCAGGTGGATCACTTGAGGCCAGAAGTTCAAGACCAGCCTAGCTAACATAGTGAAACCCTGTCTCTACTAAAAGTACAAAAATTAGCCAGGTGTGGTGGTATGCACCTGTGGTCCCAGCTACTCAGGAGACTGAGGCACAAGAATCTCTTGAACCCGGGAGGCAGAGGCTGCAGTAAGCTGAGATCACACAACTGCACTCCAGCCTGGGTGACAGAGCAAGACTCCATCTCAAAAACAAAACATACAAACAAACAAAAACCCTATATGCTTTAAAAACAGACACATAGAACAATGAACAGAAAAGAGAGACAAGAAATAAATCCAAGCATATACCATCAACTAATTTTCAACAAGGCCACCAAAAAGACACAATAGTGGAAGAATAGTCTCTTCAATAAATAGTGTTGGAAAAACAATATCCACATGGAAAATAATAAAACTTGACCCTTATCTTACATCATAAACAAAAATCAACTAAAAATTCATTAGTGACCTAAACTTCAAAATCTGAAATTTTAGGCCAGGTGTGGTGGCTCATGCCTGTAATCCTAGCACTTTGGGAGACTGAGGCGGGTGGATGGTTTTAGCCCAAGATTTCAAGACCAGCCAGGGCAGAATAGTGAGACCCCTGTTCTCTACAAAAATACAAAAAACAGCCTGGTGGGACGGCACATGTTTGTAGTTTCAGCTACTGGGGAAGCTGAGGTGGGAGGATTGCTTGAGCTCAGGTGGTCGAGGCAGCAGTGAGCACTGTAGCCTGGGCAACAGAGTGAGACTGTGTCTCAGAAAAAAAGAAAATCTGGCGGGACACTGTGGCTCATGCCAGCACTTTGGGAGGCTGAGGCAGGTAGCTTGCTTGAGGTCAGGAGTTCAAGACCAGCCTGGACAGCATGGTGAAACCCTATCTCTGCTAAAAATACAAAAATCAGCCAGGCTTGATGGCACATGCCTGTAATTCCAGCTACACAGCAGGCTGAGGCACAAAATTTAGCCAAGCATGGTGGCACGCACCTGTGGTCCCAGCTACTCAGGAGGCTGAGACACAAGAATCGCTTGAACCCAAAAGGCAGAGGTTGCAGTGAGCTCAGATCACGACACTGCACTCCAGCCTGGGTGACAGAGTGAGGCTCCATCAAAAAAAAAAAGGGAGAAATGATACAACACACATGGCAAAATAATGATTATTGAAGCTAGGTGATTGTTACCTGGGGTTTGTGGTGCTATTCTTTCTACTTTTGTGTATGATTGAAATAATCATAATGAAAGGTAAAAAGACATTGAAAAGTGTGGAGGACTCTGTAGTCACTCCACCTGGCTTCACCACTTACCACCTATGTTGAACTTGGACACATATCTCAGCTTTGTTTTTCACCACTTAGATGTTAGCAATATTTTGACTTATGGGATTTTATGGTGACCAACTGAATTAGTATAGGTGAAGTGTTTAGGTAATGAAGAAACTGTATACTCTCAATAAATAGAAGTTATGACTATTAGAAATTGGATTGGTTGGGTGCAGTGGCTCACGCCTGTAAGGCCAACACTTTGGAAAGCTGAGGCTGGTGTACCACATAGGGCCAGGAGTTCAAGACCAGCCTGGCCAACATGGTAACCCCATCTCTACTAAAAATACAAAAATTAGCCAGGCATGGTAGTGGGTGCCTGGCTACTCAGGAGACTGAGGGATGAGAATCAGTTGAACCCAGGAGGCAGAGCTTGCAGTGAGCCGAGATCACGCCAATGCACTCCAGCCTGGATAACAGAGCAAGACTGTCTAAGAAAGAAGAAAGAAAGAAAGAAAGAAGGAAAGAAAGAAAGAAAGAAAGAAGGAAATTGGATTGAGGTATGTACAGGCATGTCTGATAGACCTGAGGCAGGGGAGGCAGGCAAAAGAAATCAGATTTTCAAGGGGGCAAAAAAAGTTCCTATGCGTGAGAGAGAAGACCAATATGTTTACCACAAGGCCTGCATTTTGGGAAGGCAGCAGTGGTTAGTCCTGAGTATGACATGCAATGGGTCTCGTATGCCCCCTAACCAGCCTCTCTTACCTCTAATGCCAGTGTGTCCTGAAGAGAGAGTAGTGTTAAAAGTAAAAGGTAAATGTCACTAGCAGCCCGTGTCACTCTGCTAGGTGGTAAATGTGAAATAATTAAATGGGCCAGACACAGTGGCTCACACCTGTAATCCCAACACTTTGGGAGGCCAAGGTGGGAGAATCACTTGAGGTCAGGAGTTTGAGACCAGCCTGGGCAATATAGTGAGACCCTCTCTGTACAAAAAATTCAAAAATTAGCTGGACATGTTGGTGTAAACCTGTAGTCCCGGATACTTGGGAGACTGAGGTGTGAGGATAGATTGAGCCCAGGAAGTTGAGACTAGCCTGGGCAACATGGCGAGATCCTATCTCTATTTAAAAAAAAATGTAAGAAAAGGAAAAGAGAATTAAATGATCAGCATCAAGGGCTCTCTGCCATGAAATACCATCTAAAAGAAAAGAAAAGAAGGCATTTCCTTGTGTCTCTACTCACAGTAGGTGGAAAGTATAATAAATGAAGGAAACTGAATGCAAGTTAGCTTAGGCAAAAGTAGGAATAATGAGCTCTGTTACTGGAAAGATCGATGCAGGAGCTGGTTGCAGACAGTGAATGCAAGTCAACTGATGGCATGAGGATCTCTCTCTCTCTCTCTCTCTCTTACTCTCTCTGTCTCCGTCCCTCCCTCTTTCTGTCTCTCTCTTTTAGCTTTGCTCCTCCCTGGAGGCTGCTGGCTTATCCTCATCTTCTTCACATATGTGTCTTCCATGTGGTGGAGGAGGGGTAATTATGGGTGTAGAAAGCTCCAACTCAACATCCTCTCAACACGCAACCACAGTGTAAAAGGAAGTCTCCTACCTCTTGGTGTCTGTATAAAATCTCAAGGAATAGTTCTGATTGGCTATATTGGATCATGTGTCCACTCCCTGGGCCAATCACTGTAGTAGGTAGATGGGTTACTATGCTGAGTAAGCCTGGGTTCTGGGAACTAATACTGTGCCTGGTCACCAGTAGCAGCACAGGGAATTGGGGAGGACCACAGGGAAAGGTTATTAAACAGGTAAAAACAAGAGAGAAGTGAATGGTTGGATCAGGAGGCAGCAGATAGAACAGTTAACTCCATGGCCTAAGCTGCTCTAGGACATCAGATGGAACAGTTAACTCCATGGCCCAAGCTGCTCTAGGGACATTATGTGTGCATTAGGGACACAGTTAAGTAGGCCGAGTGCAATAGCATGATATCAGGACAACCTTGGATGTTCACTCCAGCAGTGAATATCAGCAGTGTGGTGGAGGAGTTCAGGGGACATTGAAGCACAGAGGACATCTATGGATGGCAGTTCAGGGAAATGCTGAGGGCAGGATCTAGAACAGAAGGACTTCATAGCTGCATGTATCTATCTGATTATAGTCAGGAAGACCCTATATCCACATAGACTTGTGGAGTGTCTAGAAATAGACCATGGTGAGTGTAGCAGACACTATTGCTTCCTTCCATACCTCCAACCACTCACTTCTAGTTACCCAAGGCTGCTGATATGGTTTAGCTCTGTGTCCCCACCCAAATCTCATCTTAAATTGCAATCCCCACATTTTGAGGGAGGGATCTGTAATCTCCATGTGTTGAGGGAGGGCAGTGATTGGATCATAAGGGTGGTTCCCCCATGCTATTCTTGTGATAGTGAGTGAGTTATCATGAGATCTGATGGTTGTATAAGTGTTTGGAAGTTCCTCCTTTGTTCTTCTCTCTCCTGCTGCCTCGTGAAGAAGATGCTTACTTCCCCTTTGCCTTCTACCATCATTATAAGTTTCCTGAGGCCTCCCAAGCCATGTGGAACTGTGAGTCAGTTAAGCCCCTTTCCTTTATAAATTACCTAGTCTCAAATAGTATCTTTATACCACTGTGAAAATGGACTAATATAGTAAATTGGCACTGTGGAGAGTAGGGTGCTGCTATAAAGATAACCTGAAAACGTGGAAGTGACTTTGGAACTGGGTAACAGGCAGAGGTTTAAACAGTTTGGAGGGCTCAGAAGAAGACAAGAAAATGTGAGAAAGTTTGGAACTTCCTAGACACTTGTTGAATGGTTTTGACCAAAATGCTAATAGGGATGTGGACAATGAAGTCCAGGCTGAGGTGGTCTCAGATGGAGATGAGGAACTTGTTGGGAACTGGAGCAAAGGTCACTCTTGCTATTCTTTAGCAAAGAGACTGGCAGCATTTTGCCCCTGCCCTAGAGATCTGTGTAACTTTTGAGACAGCCAAATGCCTAGGCAGATAAAAAGGGGTCCCCAGAGAATCTCCAAACCACCCATCTGCACAAAAGTATCTGATGTAAAGACTTGTAAAAGGAAATCTCAGGGAATTGGGGAGGACCACAGGGAAAGGTTATTAAACAGGTAAACACTTGTTTACATCAGATACTTTTGTGCAGATGAGGGAACCTGCCCAGGGCCTTGTCTGAGCATGCCCACCTACACACTGTGGGAAGCGGGAGAAGCCTAGCATCTTCAGTTCCTGTGTGGTGGCCTAGGATTCAGTCTGAGAGGTGGGAGGCCTGTTAGCAGGACTCTGAGTTTTTTCCTTTCTGGCCAATAAAATCCTGCTCTACTCACCCTTCATTTAGTGTGTCTCAGTGCCCTAAATGTCCTGGTTGTGTGATAAGAACTCAGGCTTTTTATTTTTTTTTAGATGGAGTCTTGCTCTGTCTCCCAAGCTGGAGTGCAGTGGTGCAACATCAGCTCACTGCAACCTCTGCCTCCTCAGTTCAAGCAATTCTCCTGTCTCCACTTCCCTAGTAGCTTGAATTACAGACGTTCAGCTGAACTAAGGAGCCAAATTTTGCTACACTTTGAACTTGAAAGAGGTGATCTGAAGTTGGAATGTAAGTTTAAAAGGGAAGCACAGCATAAAAGTTTGGAAAATTTGCAGCCTGACAATGTGATAGAAAAGAAAAACCCATTTTCTGGGGAGAAATTCAAGCCAGCTGTAGAAATTTGCATAAGTAATGAAGAGCCAAATGCTAATTGCCAAGACAATGGGGAAAATGTCTCCAGGGCATGTCAGAGTTCTTGGCAGCAGCCCCTCCCATCACAGGCCTGGAGGCCTAAGAGGGAAAGATGGTTTTATGGGCCAAGTCCAGGGCCCCACAGCTGTGTGCAGCCTCAGGACTTGGTGCCCTGTGTCCCAGCCACTTCAGCTTCCAACTGTGGCTAAAAGGGGCCGAGGTGCAGCTCAGGCCATTGCTTCAGAGGGTGCAGGTCCCAAGCCTTGTCAGCTTCCATATGGTGTTGGGCCTGCAGGTGCACAAAAGTCAAAAGTTTAGGTTTGGAAACCTCAGCCTAGATTGCAGAGGATATATAGAAACCACTGAATGTCCAGGCAGAAGTGTGCTGCAAGGGTGGAGCCCTCATGGAGAACCTCTGCTAGGGCAGTGCAAAGGGGAAGTGTGGGGCCAGAACCCCCACACAGAGTCCTCACTGGGGCACTGTCTAGTGGAGCTGTTAGAAGAGGACCAATGTCCTCCAGGTCCCAGAATGGTAGATCCAGTGACAGCTTACACCATGCACCTAAAAAAGCCAGAGACACTCAATAACAGCCCCTGAAAGAGCTGTCCAAGGCTGTGGGAGCCTACCCCTTGCATCAGTGTGCCCTGATTGTGAGATGTGGAGTCAAAGGAGATTGTTTTGGAGCTTTAAGATTTAATGATTGCCCCACTGGATTTTGGACTTGCATGGGGCCTGTAGCCCCTTTGTTTTTGCTAATTTCTCCCATTTGGAACAGGAGCATTTATCCAATGCCTGTACTTCCACTGTATCTTGGAAGTAACTAACTTGCTTTTGATCTTATCGGCTTCTAGTCTGAAGGGACTTGCCTTGTCTCAAATGAGATTTAAGACTTGAACTTTTGGGTTAATGATGGAATGAGTTAAGATTTTGGGGGACTGTTGGGAGGGCATGATTGATTTTGAAATGTGAAAAGACATGAGATTTGGGAGAGGCCGGGGCAGAATGATACAAATTGGCTCTGTGTTCCTACCCAAATCTCGTCTCCAATTGTAATCCCCAAGGGAGGGACCTGAAATCCCCATGTGTTGAAGGAGGAAGGTGATTGGATCATGGGGGCAGTTTCCCCCATGCTGTTTTTGTGATGGTGACTGAGTACTCATGAGATTTGGTGGTTCTACACAAGTCTGGAAGTTCCTCCTTCACTCCTCTCTCCTGCCACCTTGTGAAAAAGGTGTCTGCTTTCCCTTCACCTTTTGTCATGATTGTACGTTTCCTGAGGCCTCCCCAGACATGTGGAACTGTGAGTCAATTAAACATCTTTCCTTTACAAATTACTCAGGCTCAGATAGTGTCTTTATAGCAGTGCAAAAATGGGACTAATACAGTTGCTTAGTGCAGCTTATGATGCCCTACTTGAGGGCTATTTTATTAGGAATGCTGAAGAACTTAGCCTGTGCAAAAACCAAGCTAGAATGTGTGGACAAGACAGGAAATCGAGTGGACTGATACTTCTGGAAGCAGCCCTCAACCAATGATGGCAGAAAGTTAGTGGATAATGACCCTCCTTTCTCGCTCCCCACTTGGAATGACTCTGAGTCTCATGCTGACACTGCCTTCCAGCATCCCCCAGCAGGATGGAGCTGCAGCTGTTCACAGGGGTAATTGGTATGATTATGCACCATTTATTGACCTTCTTCCCTGTCTCGCTTTCCCACCTTCCTGCTGGTGTTTTCTAATATCTCCCTCTCAAATAAATTTGGTACATTTGAATCTTTGTCTTAGGATCTGATTTTCAGGGAACCCAGACTGTAAGAGTAACACACTGGTAGGGCAGGAGGGGTTGTGAACATCTGAGCATTTCTAAGGAAGTTTTCAAAAGTCAAGGAGGTGAGGTTAAGAGGATTAGGATAGAAAAGAAAGTAAAGAGGAAAGGAGAGAGAAAGGGAAGGAGTGACGGAGGGAGAAAAGGAAAAAAGGAAAAAGAAACGAGGGAAGAAAGGAAGGAAGGAAGAGTGGGAAGGAAGGAAGGAGAAAAGGAAAGAGGGAAGGAAGGAAGGAAGGAAGGCAGGCATGGTGGCTCACACCTGTAACACCAGCATTTTGGGAGGCCAAGTCGGGTGGATCACCTAAGTTCAGGAGCTTGAGACCAGCTTGGCCAACATGGTGAAATCCCATCTTTATTAAAAATAAAAAAAATAAGCTGGACATGGTGGTGTATGCCTGTAATTCCAGCTATCCAGAAGGCTGAGGCAGGAGAATCACTTGAACCAGGAGATGGAAGTTGCAGTAAGCCCAGATCTCTCCACTGCACTCCAGCCTGGGCAACAGAGTGAGAATCCATCAAAAAAAAAAAAAAAAAGGAAAGAAATAAAAGCCTAGACAACTGAATAATGAGCCCGCTGTTTAGTGTATAAAAAGCATATAAGCACATTACAGATACATTTTGATAAGTGAATTAATTATCAGATAAATGAATAAGTTAAAGCCTCCTCCATTTTAGCTTTATAAGTAGCATAACCCTGTTCTTCTTAGAACATTTTTATACCATTTAATACCAACAATTCAGAAGAGGTGCTAAGTAAAGTGATACTAACTCCTTAACATAAAAGCACTTCTTGGAATTTCATTTTTATACCCTGCAATATAGGGATAAACATCAGTAACAGTGATAATACCACTACCTTCCTCAAGAGGACTTCAGAGGCTAAAATGCGATGATGCTTTGCATAAGAGAAAGAACTCTTCTAATAGGCATTTTTGGTTTTGGTGGTGGTTATTATAACAGAGCTACATCACTATGATGGTATAAACAACATAATTGCCATTTTCCAATTGTACTGTAATAATGAGACTGTGCCTGCCTGGTACCTACCATATAATAGAGGCTCATTTAATGATGAATGAATAAATGGGTGAAATCTACAAGTGATTCTTACTTCATTTATGTATCATTAACTCCTTCTCAAGAAATCACCAAACAAGGCCAGGGATGCTGGCTCACATCTGTGATCCCAACATTTTTGGAGGCCAAGATGAGAGGATTGCTTGAGGCCAAGTGTTTGAGAACAGCCTGGGTAACATAATGAGACCCAGTCTCTACAAAATATATATGTTTTTAAATTAGCTGGGTGTGGTGGTGCATACCTGTAGTCCCAGCTACTTGGGAGGCTGACGTATGAGGATTACCTGAGCCCAGGAGGTGAAGGCTGCAGTGAGGTATGGTTGTACCACTGCACTCCAGTGAAAAGAAAAGAAAAGAAAAGAGAGGAAGAGGAAGAAGAAGAAGGAGAAAGAGAAGGAGGAGGAGGAGGAGAAGGAGGAGAAGGAGAAAGAGGAGGAGGAGGAGGAGGAGGAGAAGAAGAAGAAGAAGAAGAAGAAGAAGAAGAAGAAGAGAGAAGAAGAAGAGAGAAGAAGAAATAAATCACCAAATAGATTGTCTAATTGCCTATTTTATTAGAAATGTTGACACCCATCCACCTTTCTCTTAGATTCCTCCTTTCAAGTATGCAATGTGACTTGACTTCAGAATTCATGAGACTAAATCCCTGCTTTCACACAAATCTGTTATGTACTCCACCTGCATGCCCTTTTCCCTTTCTTTCTTTCTTTCTCTTTCTTTCTTTCTTTTTCTTCCTTCCTTCCTTCCTTCCTTCCTTTCTTTCTTCCTTTCTTTCTTTTTCTTTCTTTCTTTCTCTTTCTTTCTTTCTCTCTCTCTCTCTCTCTCTCTTTCTTTCTTTCTTTCTTTCCTTCTTTCTTTCTTTCTTTGTTTTTCTTTCCTTCTTTCTTTCTTTTTGCTTTGATGGGTTCCCGGGAGATGGTGATTGTCAAATAGTGGTTACTGAGGGTCATGGAGAAAAATACAAGTTTGCAGGCTTTTGGCGGAAACTTCTGGGCATAGTAATAGGTGAACCTCATTCCTGGGCAGTGAATGCAGGCAAGTGGATGGCGTAAATGTTTATTTTAAGGGGGCAGTCATTTATTTTTCAGGCAGAAAGTTTATACAGCTTGAGAGAGTTATTTGGAAGGAAATGAGAGTCATGGCCTATAGTACTTATGGGCCTGGTCCACCTTCCTTCTCTCTGCCCAGCTATGAAAATGAGGTTTATCCCTTTCCTGCAGCCCCCACAGCCACTACACACCTCCAGGTCTCACCGTGCAGACCTCTACACAAGGACAGTTGTTTTTGGAAAGAGTTCCACGTTGCAGTCTCAGATGGTCCCCACTGAAGGATAAACTTAAACAAGTTTTGTGGATGTAATGAAGCTGGCCCTTGAAGCCAGGGAATTTAGCAATGTGGCTGAGAATACAGGCCTTGGTTTCTAAGGCAGAAAACCAAGCCTGGACTTTGTCACTCATCCATGATGCGACCCTGGCCTCCCTTTCCCCACTTGTAAATAGATTGGTAGGCTAAATGCTCCCACAAGGTCCCTTCCAGCTCTGTGATATTTCAGGAAAGATGTGGGGCATATTTTAACTCACAGCTCTGCCAGCAAAAGTTCCTTGGTGCATCCTGTGCTCCTCCCTGGGCCATATTGTCTCTCTAACTCCTTTTCTTAGCTCTTACTCCTTTATTGATTCATTCAAAATATTCATATTGTAACAGCTGGAACAAGAAAACAAAATAAACAAAATTTTCATTTTAGCTTAATTTAGTTGAAAAATTCACACATTACAGGAAAAGGGTATGTACAACTCTAAATCTCTGACTTGTAAATTTGAATTACATATTCTGCCTTTTCAGGAAAATATTGCCGTTGATCTAGTAATATTATATTTGAATAAAGCTTTTTGGTTTTGTTTTTTGTTTTTGTTGAGATAGTCTTGCTCTGTTGCCCAGGCTGGAGTACAATGACGTGATCGAGGCTCACTGCAACCTCCGTCTCCCAGGTTCAAGCAATTCTTTTGCCCCAGCCTTCCAAGTAATTGGGACTACCGGTGCATGCTACCACACCCAGATAATTTTTGCATTTTTAGTAGAGACAGGGTTTCACTATGTTAGCCAGGCTGATCCTGAACTCCTGACCTCAAGCAATCCAGCCACCTTGGCCTCTCAAAGTGCTAGGATTACAGGTGTGAGGCACTGTAATGTAATGGGCTCCTGGAATATAGCCCTCAAGAAGACAAAGAACTTTCTAGAGTGGAATTTCCATTCTAGTGGAGAAGGCAGACAATACTTAAGTAAGCAAGAAAATAATAAGTTAATTTTAGGTCATTGTTAATTTTTTTTTTTTTTTTTTGAGACGGAGTCTTGCTCTGTGGCCCAGGCTAGAGTGCAGTGGCGTGATCTCAGTTCACGGATTTGAGTGATTCTCCTGCCCCAGCCTCCCGAGTAGCTGGGATTACAGGTGTGTGCCACCATGCCTGTATAATTTTTGTATTTTTAGTAAAGACAAGGTTTCACTATGTTGGCCATGCTGGTCTTGAACTCCTGACCTCATGTGATCCACGTGCCTTGGTCTCCCGAAGTGCTGGGATTACAGGTGTGAGCCACCATGCCTGGCCCACTGTTAATGTTAGTCCAAGAGGCAGTACAGCATAGTCATGCTTGACTTTGAATGGTCACTGATGAGCTGTGTGGTCTTAGGAAAGTTACTTAACCTTTCTGCACTTCAATTTCTTTATCTGTAAAATAGAGATAAGATTATCTGCCTCAGTGTTGTTGAGAGAATTAAGTGAGTTAATATGGAAAGCTCTTAATGCAGTGTCTATATAAGCTTTAGCTGCCATCTTTATCATCATCCTCACCACCACCATCATTATCATCATTAATCTGCCACTATTTTCACCAATTCTTCTTTAATTTATCTCTCTTTTTCCAGGCCTTTAGAGTCAGGTAGCCCCAGATTTGAATCCCATCCATCACCTACTAGGTGTGTGTATTAGTCTGTTTTCATGCTGCTAATAAAGACACACGTGAGACTGGGTAATTTATAAAGGAAAGAGGTTTAATGGACTCACAGTTCCACATGGGTATGGAGGCCTCACAATCATGGTGGAAGATGTAGGAAGAGCAAAAGGACAACTTATATGGCAGCAGGCAAACAGAGAATAAGAGACAAGTGAAAGGGGAAACCCCTTATAAAATCTTCAGATCTCGTGAGACTTGTTCACAACCACGAGAACAGTAAGGGGGAAACTGCCTGCATGATTCAATTACCTCCCACCAGGTCCCTCCCACAACACGTGGGAATTGCAGGAACTACAATTCAAGGTGAGATTTGGTTGGAGACACAGTCAAACCATATCACTGTGTGACTTTCAACAAGTCACATCACCTCTCTGATCTTGAGTTTCCTTATATACAAAAAGGGATGACAATAATAATGATAGTAATACTTCCTTCTTCTACAATACAGTATTGTGAAGATTAAATCGTAACGTGGTTCTGGTGCCTAGTGGAGTCTCATAAATATTCATTTTCTTCCTCTTACTTCACATATTTCTGTTTGGGCTTTTTTTTTTTTTTTTTTTTTGACGGAATCTCGCTTCGCTGTCTCCCAGGCTGGAGTGCAGTGGCGCGATCCCGGCTAACTGCAACCTCCACCTCCCAGGCTCAAGCGATTCTCCTGCCTCAGCCTCCTGATTAGCTGGGATTACAGGTGCACACCACTACTGCCCCGGGCTAGTTTTTTTTTGTTTTTTTTTTTGTTTTTTTTTTGAGGTGGAGTCTCGCTCTGTCACCCAGGCTGGAGTGCAGGGGCGAGATCTCGGCTCACTGCAAGCTCCGCCTCCTGGGTTCACGCCATTCTCCTGCCTCAGCCTCCCGAGTAGCTGGGACTACAGGCGCCCGCCATGGCGCCCAGCTAATTTTTTGTATATTTTAGTAGAGACGGGGTTTCACCGTGGTCTTGATCTCTTGACCTCGTGATCCGCCCACCTCGGCCTCCCAAAGTGCTGGGATTACAGGCGTGGGCCACCGTGTCCGGCCGGCCTAGGGCTAGTTTTTTCTTTTGTATTTTCAGTAGAGATGGGGTTTCACCATGTTGGCAAGGCTAGTCTCAGACTCCTGACCTCAAATGATCCACCTGCCTCGGCTTCCCAAAGTGCTGAGATTACAAGCATGAGCCATCACGCCCGGCCACGTATTTCTATGTATAAAATTTCTTTCCATTTTGATGACTGTATTTTTTTAATTTTTGATGACTTTTTTTTTTAATAGAACTGGTTTCTTCTAAGCATTTTACGTCATGAAAAACATTATCCTGAAATGGGGTTGGAGCTTTCCCAATTGCTAAAGGGGTCCACAGCAGCCACTGCAAATGTCTTGGGTTTGATCAGCTCAGTACTTTCTGATGGTGTTTGTAAGCTTCTTCACCTGTTTGATACTTCTCCAGCCTTAAAAATCCTTCATTAAAATTGGTGAAAAGAAAATGTGTTGCTTTTTCTGAATGCTTAATGTTAATAATACTTATGCACTAAAACCAAACACAAAGAACAGGTCATTTAATAGCCACAAGATAGAAAAAAGAGACTGTTTTGAAATTTTCTGGTATAATATTGTGCCACTTCTTTTCTATCAACACTTTTGGTGAAAACAAGAGTTATAAAGTTTTTTTTTTTTTTAAGAGGTATCAAATACGGATGGGGTGGCTCATACCTATTGTCCCAGCTACTTAGGAGCCTGAGACAAAAGGATCGCTTGAGCCCAGGATTTTGAGGTTTCAATGAGCTACGATTGTGCCACTGCACTCCAGGCTGGGTGACAAAGTGAGACCTTGTCTCAAATAAATAAATAAATATAAAAATAGGAAAGAGAAATGTTGTCATTACATAAAGAATATAGTACAAGCTAATCTTAGAATGATAGATTGTCATTAGTACAACAGATGGTTTAAATGGTCTGACTCCATTCGAGAAAAAAATGTTTGTTGTTATTGTTGTTGAGACAGTGTCCCCATCTGTCACCCAGGCTGGAGTGCAGTGGTGTGATCCTGGCTCACTGCAACCTCCGCCTCCTGGGTTCAAGCAATTCTTCTGCTTCAGCCTCCCAAGTAGCTGGGATTATAGATGACTGCCACCAGGCCTGGCTAATTTTCGTATTTTTGGTAGAGACAGCATTTCACCATGTTGGCCAGGTTGATCTCAAACTCCAGACCTTAAATGATCCTCACATCTCAGCCTCCGAAAGTGCTGGTATTACAGGTGTGAGCAACCATGCCTGGCCAAACATGTATTCTTAACATGTTATTTTTCTGACAACCTCTATTACTGCCTGCTTCTCCCAGATCTGATTTTTTTTAAAAAAATTATAACCTTTTTGGCCTTGTTCACACAAAATCTAAAACATGCACCTCATTGACCCATTGCTTAATTTCCCCTCACCTGATTTTTTTAAATTGTCGTAAGACACATATAATATAAAATTTACAATCTCAACCATTTTTACGTGTACATACAGTTTAGTAGCAGTAAATACATTCGCACTGCTGTGTCAACGCCCTCACCGTCCATCCTCAGAACTTGTTGCATCTTATAAAACTCAAACTTTGCACCCATGAAACAATAACCTTTCATTCACTCTCCAACCCATCTCCCAGCAACCAGCATTCTACTTTCTATCTCTATGAGTTTGACGACTGTAGGTACCACCTATAAGTGGAATCACACAATATTTGTCTCTTTATGTCTGGCTTATTTCACTCAGTGTAATATCCTCAAGGTTCATCCATGTGGTAGCACCTGTCAGAATTTCCGTGTTTTCTAAGGCCAAATACTGTTCCATTACATGGATACATTGCATTTTGGTTATCAACTCGTCTGTTAATGGACACTTGGCTTGCTTGCACCCATTGACTACTGTGATACGTGCTGCTATAAACATGGGTGTGCAAATATCTCTTCAAGTCCCTGCTTTCAATGTTTTGGGGTAGACACCCAGCAGTGGAATTGCTGGATCATATGGTCAGTCTATGCGATGGTTAATATCGAGTGTCAACTTGTTTGGATTAAAGGATGCAAACTGTTGATCCTGGGTGTGTCTGTGAGGGTGTTGCCAAAGGAGATTAACATTTGAGTCAGTGGACTGGGAGAGGCAGACCCACCCTTAACCCGGGTGGGCACCATCTAATCAGCTGCCAGCGAGACCTGAATAAAAACAGGCAGAAGAACATGGAGAGATTAGACTAGCTCAACCTCCAAGCCTACATCTTTCTCGCATGCTGGATGCTTCCTGCCTTTGAACATCAGACTCCAAGTTCTTCAGCTTTGGGACTCGGGCTGGCTTCCTTGTTCCTCAGCTTGCAGAAGGCCTATTGTGACCTTGTGATCATGTGAGTTAATACTCCTTAATAAACTTCCCTTTCTATATACATCTATCCTATTAGTTCTGTCCCTCTATAGACATCGTCTATGTCTAGCTTTTTGAGGAACCGCCCTACCGTTTTAGCAGTTGCACCATTTCACATTCTCACTAGTAGTGCACAAGGGTTCCAATCTCTCCACATTTTTGCCAACATTTGTATTTTCTTTTGAGATGGGATCTCACTTTGTCACCCAGGCTGGAGTGAAGTCGTGTAATCACAGCTCATGCAGCAGCCTCAACCTCTTGGGCTCAGGCAATCCTCCCGCCTCAGCCTCCTGAGTGGCTGGGACCACAGGCACCTGCTACCATACCAAACTAATTTTTTTTGTTATTTGTAGAGATGGGATCTCCCTGGGTTGCCCAGACTGGTCTTGAATGCCTGGCCTCAAGCAATCCTCCGGACTTGGCCTCCCAAAGTGCTAGAATCACAGACATAAGCCACAGCACCCAGCCAACATTTGTGTTTTCTGTTTTGTTTTATTTTTAATAGTAGCCATCTTAATTGATGTAAAGTGGTATGCCTTTGTGGTTTTGATTTACATTTGCCAGATGATTATTGATGTTGAGCAGGTGTTCATGTGCCACAACTTTCTTTTTTTCCAGTGGATAGCAGCTGCCTTTATTGGGTTCAGTTTGAGAACAAGGAGACCTGGGTTCAACTCTATTACTTACCAGGTAGCACATCACTGGGCAGATAACTGCCCCTTCTTTAATCCTGACACCTTTTTTTGTTTGTTTGTTTGCTTGCTTGAGATGGAGACTCACTCTGTTGCCCCAAGTTGGAGTATAGTTGTGTGATCTCAATTCACTGCAACCTTCCTCACCTACGGGGTTCAAGCAGTTCTCCTGCTTCAGCCTCCCGAGTAGCTGAGATTACAGCTGAGATTACAGGCACCAGCCACCACTACCGACTAATGTTTTGTATTTTTAGTAGAGACAGGGTTTCACCATGCTGGCCAGACTAGTCTCGAACTCCTGACCTCCAGTGATCCGCCCACCTTGGCCTCCCAAAGTGCTGGGATTACAGGCATGAGCCACCATGCGCTGCCTAATCCTGACATATTTTTAAGGGGACAAATCTAGTTTTACTTTTCTGTCTATTTTATATTTGCTTTTATTATTTTAATTACACAGGAAATTCAACTTTGTTGCAGAAGAAATAGAAAATACACATATGCAGTTAGGAAAAAATGGACTCTTTTAACCCCACACCCAGAGATAAAACATTCTTAACATTTGCAAGAATATTAAACATGCTATCTTCTAACCAATCTTTTTACTGAAAATATTACAGCTGTCTTCCTAGGTCAATCATACAGGTAAACAGATTGTTTTTACTGTCAATATAATATTCTTTACAAA
>NW_012121709.1:2769968-2785770 GCF_000951035.1 Colobus angolensis palliatus
TGGTTTCACCATGTTGGCCAGGCTGATCTCAAACCTCTGACCTCAAGTGATCTGCCTGCCTTGGCCTCCCAAAGTGCTGGGATTAAGGGCGTGAGCCACTGTGCCCAGCCTACTTAGGTTATTTCCATTCTGCACATTTTAAGTCACTTATGAATGGGGTGACTGCTTTACTCAGTGGTTTCTTTATGCTGTGCCTGAGTGATTCCTGAAGCTTGAACAGAGTGGCAGGGACACTGCGTAGATATTTATGTTGAGTGAATGAAGATTTGGGCTCTGACCCTGCACGGAGCTCCTCACTGTCAGCCTGGAAGTCGTTTTTTTTTCCCCCCACACTCTGAGCTCATTCCCATTGCAAAAATGGGAAGTCATCAAGAGGTCACAAGATGACATGAGATGATAATACCTGTAGGGGAATGTTGACTTCTAAAGAAAAGAGAAGGGATCATTATTTCCCGATAACCTACTATTTCATGGCATTTCCCAGCACAGTGTAGTACAACTCCAGTTCAATGCCCCCTTATATTGAATATAATAAAGAGTCTCGTGGCCCCCTGAGGTTACATCACACAGGAAGAAGACAAACATGAGCATAAACAGGAAGATTTTATATTTCTCACTGAATCTGTCTCCCAGTGTCCCTCTTCTCTGGCAGGTACCAGGTGCCAGAAAATCTCCCACCTCCCTTGTCCCGGTAAAGGAGAAAGCATTCAGTGGCCCCTGATAGCTCTTTTTTGGGTTCTCAGAGATCTCAAATGCCCTATCCCTTCCCTTCCACCAGAGCACTTGACGCCCCACCCAAAGCATACTCCGACCCACTTCCCACACGGCGGCCAGAATGAGAAATCAGCCTCAACCCACATTGGAATCATGATGAGGGCTGCTGACACTCACCATGTGCTTCATGTACACCAGGCACTGGATGTGCACGTACACAGGCCCTGCACATAACATCCTGTTTGTTGTGCACAAAAATCCCAAGAGGATGGTATTTCTACTCCCACTTTACAAAAAGAAAAAGGAACAGAGGCTCAGAGTCCCAACACCCCATGGCTTGTCAGCAGGGAGAGAGTTTTTAACCCCAAGTCTGTGAGATCCTGGTGCTTCCAACTAGCATATTTTAGTGCCTCTTTGAACCATGACATTGGCCATGAAGAAGGTGGTAGCATCTCTAGATGCTAGACAGGCTACTGGAACATCTTCTAGACTTTCTAAAGAGAGAGTTAACCTCTTCTTCTAATCAACACATAAGAACCATGTGTCACATTAAAAAAGTTAATCATGTAATTGCAGATATATGTATACACGCATACATGTATGTACATATGTATACATGCATTTATATATGTACCTATGCACATTAGATGCATACATATATGCATACATTCATATATATATGAATTTACATACACAATTGCATATAGACAAACACTATATACATGCATATATATAAAGTATAAGGTAAGAAACTACATACAGTATACATGTATGTGTACATATGTAAATGTTATTTTATATATGAAGTCATGTATATACATTCACATATATATGTACATATGAGTCAGGTCACAAATTAAACACATTTATTTTTCTTGTTTATGTGTTTCTTCCTCAGTGATATATCCCCACCATTCTGTGAGAATGGTTGGAAATTCTGATCACTTCACACCCTAAATTCTCTGGTTTGTTGAAATTTTTTTCTCAAAATACTACTACTCAAATTTTAAAATATATTTATTGTTAAAAGAATTGGGCATATCTGCTATAACTTAGGCTAAGCTAAATGTTCATGGTTTCTATCCAGTCAAATATGAGTGAACAAGAGTTTGAGGAGATTTAAGGATGAATTCATACGCAGCCATTAGAATATTCCAGAATACCTGCCTACTAGAAGCGGAACTTATAATATATTATGATCATGCTTGTGGAAATTTACGCTGGCTAGCATTTGGGGGATATCGCCTGGATCAAGGCCAAGGTCACTCTTGTCTCTATCATACACATGCAGATATGCTTCTCATCACAGTCGATACCTTAATTCAGAATGATCCTACGGAAGTAGACATCCCAGCCAGATTGCTATTGCTGTGAATGCAACTCGGGAGGGGACTGGACCACAGGCAGCTGGACTTTATACAGGTTACAACAGGAATCTCTGTCCAGTGGAGAAGCTTGGCCTTTATGACATACACATCAGAGGAAAGAGTTAGCCAACAGGTACGAGCTACTGGGAGGCTGATTTCAAATATGTTGCCTTTTTCCTATCTTCAGCCTTTAAGATAGGGCAAATCTTTCTATTTTCTCCCTGCCTCCAGCTTTAAGTCCCTTCCAGTGACTGACAAAATCTGAAGCCCATAAGTGGGTATAGGAAGAAAGCTTGACCCAAAAGTGTCCTTGGATGTTGTGAATACAATGTGTTCATAATTTTTCTTTGCCACACTGTATCACACACTAGTGCTAGCTTTTATGTCTCATGATCCTCCACCAGAATGTATAAAATTTATCAGTACTAACAACTGGTAAGGCTGTAGAGCAATAGGACACAATGCTTTTGGGAATGTGAATAGGTAATATCACTTTGGAAAGCTGCTTGGCAGTATCTAATAACACGGAACACATGTATGTCCCCATGATCCAGAAATTTCACTCTTAAATGCATACTCCCCTCAGAATGAGTGCCTACGTACACCAAAAGACACGCGTAAGAATATTTTAAGCAGATTTATTTGCTATAACTCGAAGCTGGGAAACAAAACAAATGTCCATCGAGAACAGAATGGATACATGCAGTATGGTCATGAAGTGGAACATCATACAGTCATGAAAAAGAAAAAACTAACGCCACATGCGAAAAGATAGATTAATTCACAGACATGACTGAAAGAAACCAGATGTAAAAGAGAACATAGTGTGTGTTCCTATTTGCATGAAGTTCAAAAATAGGCAAAATAATCTATGGCAGTAGAAGTCAGAATAGAAGTCAGAATTCTTTCCCTTTGTAGGGAGAGAATTTACCGGCAGGGTGGGGCGTGATGGTTCACACCTGTAATCCCAACACTTTAGGAAGCTGAGGTGGGAGGATTGCTTGAGCCCGGGAATTCCAGACCAGCCCTGGCAATATAGCAAGACCCCATCTCTATAACGTTTTTTAAAAAAATTAATGGGGCATAATGGTGCACGCCTGTCATCCCAGTTACTTGGGAAGCTGAGGCGGGAGGATTGCTTTAGTCCAAGAGGTTGAGGCTGCAATGAGCTATGATCACACCACTGCACTCTAGCTTGGGTGACAGAGCGCAAGACCCTGTCTCAAAAAATAAAAATAAAGAAATACGTATGTGTTTACTATGTTGTAAATAAAGGACTTTCTAAGAGACAGTTAGAAAGGTGGCACTTTCCAGCCTGGCTCAGCATCTCCAAAGTGCAAATGAAGATATTATTCTCCCTCATGAAGTTCAGAGATACGCTCCCTGCTCTCATTCTGGGGAGACCAGTGGGAAAAATTGACCCTTCCTTGGCCCCAGTGTCCTCTGCCCACCGCCTCCTCCCCGAGAGCAGACATCCCAGGCACTTCCGCTGGAACCCGACAAGCTGTCTCCCTCTGCCACAGGACACTCAGCCAGAGAGTCACTGGTCACTCTGTGGAAGGTTAATTGCTGGTCCCACGACAATAATTACACCCACGGCTAGAACATGGAGCAAAGCAATAAATTTCAACATCACAGGGTAGAGAGGGCAGGGAGAATCACAAAGCTGTTGAAACTGAGGTTCTCAATGCTTGCGATTTATGGCTGAGTAGCTATCTCAGTCTGTAGCACCAAAGCCTTAGGTGAGAGGGGAGGTGACGGGGACACCTAGTGCCTTGGTGGCCAGTTCTTGCTCAACTTGAGGTCACAGGTCACATGAGATCTATCTGTTGACTTGGAAACTCTTCAAGTCTTGGCACGACTCCCTGTACCCATAGATAACTCCATTCTTTTCACATGCTTTTGGGTATCTCGAATGGTGACTGAGAATGCCTCCTGCTCCTCTCCTTCTCTGCCAGCTGCTAGGGGAAATGTCTCCACTATGAATAGTAAGAATTGTGTTTAATATTTGCGAGATTTGCTTCAAAATGATCTGGATAGGCTGGGCATGGTGGCTCATGCCTATAATCCCAGCACTTTGGGAGGCCAAGGCAGGCGGATCACGAGGTCAGGAGATCGAGACCTTCCTGGCTAACGTGGTGAAACCCTGTCTCCATTAAATATTAAAAAAAAAAAAAAAAATTAGGCATGGTGGCAGGCGCCTGTAGTCCCAGCTACTTGGGAGGCTGAGGCAGGAGAATGGCGTGAACCCGGGAGGCTGAGCTTGCAGTGAGCTGAGATCACGCCACTGCACTCCAGCCTGGGCGACAGAGCTAGACTCCGTCTCAAAAAAAAAAAAAAAAAAAGTCTGGATAGCGATTACTCTTGGTAGAGTTATGGATAAGCCCAAGATTAGCCATTAGTTATAGGTCACTTCAAAATCAGTAATTAATTTATCAGTAGTGAGTACATGGGGGTCCATAAAACCATTCACTCTAGTTTTGTATTTGTTTGAATTTTTTAATGTTAATATCTTCTTATTACATTTTCATATTAATGCAGAAACAAAACATGTTTTTTGAAGGAGCATGGTGGCTCACATCTGTAATCCCAGCATTTTGGGAGGCAAAGGTGGGAGAACCACTAGAGCCCAGGAGTTCAAGACTAGCCTAGACAACATAGTGAGTCCCCATGCCTACACACACAGACACACACACACAAAATTAGCCATGTAGGCATGGCATGGTGGTATGCATCTGCGGTCTCAGAGACCCCATGGGCTGATGTGGGAGGATTACTTGAGCCCAGGACATCGAGGCTGCAATGAGTCGTGATCGTGCCACCACTGACCTCCAGTCTGGTGACAGTGAGAGCCGATCTAAAAAAAAGAAGGCAAAAAAAGACAATTGACTAAGGTGAATGAAATAAAATCCAAAGTAAGAATTCAGTAAAGGCCTTCAAAAAAGACATTCCAGGCTGAGTGCAGTGGCTCACGCCTGTAACCCCTGAACTTTGGGAAGTTGAGGGTGAGTGGATCACCAGAGGTCAGGAGTTTGAGACCAGCCTGACGAACATGATGAAACCCCATCTCTACTAAAAATACAGAAATTAGCCAGGCATGGTGATGGGTGACTGTAATCCTAGCTACTTGTGAGGCTGAGGCTGGAGAATCACTTGAACCCAGAAGGCAGAATTTGCAAAAAGCCAAGATCACTGCAAAAAGTTAGCTTGGCTAACTTTTTAAATTTCTTTATTTGTAGAGACAAGGTCTTACTATGTTGCCCAAGCTAGTCTTGAACTCCTGGGCTCAAATGATCCTCCACCCTCGGCCTCCCAAAGTGCTGGGATTACAGATGTGCGTCACCACACCCAGCCCTTATGTTTAATTTTAAACAAAAGTGCAGCTTTAGGTGATCTCATCTTAACCACCAATAAGACCAGGCATTATGTAAGGGGGAGAACTGAGGCTCAGAAGAAAGGAGTGGCATGCCTGAGATCTACCAGCTCATGATAAAAGAGCAAGAACGGGAATCTAGGCCTGCCAATATAGTCTAATATTCTCCCTCTGTGACTACATCCTGGAGGCCTCAATGCCCATCCTTGCTGCTTGATAGGTCACTGCCAGCGCTGACACTGGAGAGAAACCAAGAAGCAGCACAGGGGTTGGGATTAGGAGGTGCATCCATGTCATCTGTGTATTCGTGGGAAAAAACTGTCCAGGAAGAGTGTTCCCTTGGGCTGGGTTTTCCCAGAAGCAGACCCTGGGACAAGGATGTGAGGGCAAGTGGTTTATTTGGGAGGTGACCCCAGGTAGCACTGGTAGGGGAGTAGGCAAGGGAAAGACCCTAAATTGGGTGTGTTAAGGAACAGGTGGTTTTTGTTGATTTTTAATTTTTTGCTGTTCTTGGTTTTTTCTTTCTTTTTTTTTTTTTTTTTTTTTGACAGGGTCTCACTGTTATCCAGGCTGGAGTGCAGTGACACAGTCACAGCTCACTGCAGCCTTGGCCTCCCAAGCTCAAGCAATCTTTCCGCCTCAGCCTCCCAGGTTGCTGAGATTACAGGTGTGAGCTACCATGCCTGGCCTATGTCTTTTATTTCTTTTTTCTCTTTCCTTTTTTTTTTTTTTTTTTTTTTTGAGACGGAGTCTCACTCTGTCGCCCAGGTTGGAGTGCAGTGGCATGATTTCGGCTCACTGCAAGCTCCACCTCCCGGGTTCACACCATTCTCCTGCCTCAGCCTCCCGAGTAGCTGGGACGACAGGCGGCCACCACCACACCCGGCTAATTTTTTTGTATTTTTAGTGGAGATGGGGTTTCACCATGTTAGCCAGGACGGTCTCAATCTCCTGACCTTGTGATCTGCCCACCTTGGCCTCTCAAAGTGCTGAGATTACAGGCGTGAGCCACCATGCCTGGCTTTTATTTCTAATAATCCATCCTTCCCTACCAAAAAGACACCTGCACTCACATGTTCATCACAGCACATTCACAACAGAAAAGACATGGAATCAACCTAGGATTGGATACAGAAAATGTGGCATATATACACCATGGAATACTATGCAGCCATAAAAAAGGAGAATGAAATCATGTCCTTTGCAGCAATATGGATGCAGCTGGAGGCCATGATCCTAAGCAAATTAACACAGAAAGAAAACCCCAAAATACCCCATGTTCTCTCTTACAAGTGGGAACTAATCACTGGGTACACATGGACATGAAGATGGGAACAACAGATACTGGAGACTCCCAAAGTGGTGGGGGAGGGGAGGAGGCAAGGGCTGAAAAGCTACCTATCAAGTACTATGCTCACTGTTTGGGTGACGGGTTCAATTGAATCTCTAACTCAGCATCACATAATATACTCATGAAACAAATCTGCGCATGTACCCCCTGAATCTAAAATTTACAGCATAATTGAAAAACAATCTATCCTTCAGAAACACTCACCCAAGCATACAACAATGTAATTGTTGCAGCATTAGTTATAACCAACAAAAAATGAAAACAACCTCAGTGTCCATGAACCGGGGATTAGTGAAATAAACTGGAGCACAGCTGTATTACGGAGCACTCAGCAGCAGTTTAAATGTACTGTTATGGTAAGAGGTCCCTGATACATTGTTAAATTGAAGAAGAAGGAAAAGCAAATTGCAAGAAAATAGGTTTTGCCTTATCTAATGTTTTCTATATTTTAAAAAAACAAAGGGCCAGGTGCAGTGGCTCATGCGTGTAATCCCAGCACTCGAGGAGACCAAGGTGGGTGGAATGCTTGAGTCCAGGAGTGTGAGACCAGCCTGGGCAACATAGCAAAACCCAATTTCTACTAAATATATAAAACATTAGCCAATCATGGTGCATGCACCTGTAATTTCAGCTACTCAGGAGTCTGAGTGGGAGAAACGCCTGAGCCCAGGAAGTCAAGGCTGCAGTGAGCCATGACTGTACCACTGCACTCCAACCTGGGCAACCAACCTGAGCAAGACCCTGTCTGAAAAAAAAAAAAAAAGAATGAGGAAGGCTACTCACTAAACTACAGATGGTGATTTCCTCTGGGGAGTGACATTGTAGGATAATGGATTAAAGAAAATTTTTACTTTCTTTTTCTTTCTCTTTTTCTATTTTTTGAGACAGGGTCTCAGTCTGTCATCCAGGCTGGAGTGCAGTGGTGCCACCATGGCTCACTGCAGCTTCAGCCTCCTCGGCTCAAGTGATCCTCCCCACTCAGCCTCCCGAGTAGCTGGATCTACAGCCATGTGCCACCATGCCCGGCTAAAATGTTTCCTTTTTTCTGTATATACTTTTGCCTTTTCATTTTTACAATGAATCCATATTACTTTCATCATAAAACCAAGGCAAAATTAGGTATGTAATAAAAGCTGAACTTCTTGGCAGGGCAAAGTGATAGCTGAGCAGATACTGGGAAAAGACTGCCTCAACGGCTAGCTGGATTCAACCAAGAGGTGACCAGGAATCTTCACATCTACCTGCTTGGGGTGTCATTTGTAGGCTGTATTGATCATGGTTGTGTAAGGCACAAACCAACCTCAGCCTTCACCTCACTGGCACTAGATGTCCATCAAGTCTCAGCCTTCAATTGCCTTTTCTACCTTACCTCCTGTCTCTTGGGTCTATGGTTTTAGTAATTTCCACTGGGTCACACTGTAAACTCTTGTACTGTGAACAAAACATCACCACTAAGAGGAAGTATGGTGTTGTGTTTGAAAGCATTCATGCTCTAGCGGCGCTGCCTCGGTTTGAATCCTGGGAGTCCTAATAACTAGCTGTGTGACCCTTATGCATGTTGCTTAACTTTCTGAGCCACAGCCTCCTTATCTGTGAAACAGTAATAATAATACAACCTATATAATAGGGTTCTTGTGAGGATTCAATAAAACAAAACACAACGAAGTGTTCAGAAAGTAGTGCCTGGTACCTGGCAATGGCTCAATAAATATGAGTTACTTTTTAAAATTTTATTTTACTTTAAGTTCTGAGATACATGTGCAGAATACTCAGGCTTGTTACATAGGTATACATATGCCATGGTGGTTTGCTGCACCTATCAACCCGTCATCTAGGTTTTAAGCCCTGCATGCATTAGGTATTTGTCCTAATGCTCTCCCTCCCCATGCCCCCCACTCCCACCAGGCCCAGGTGTATGATGTTCCCCTGCCTGTATCTATGTATTCAAATATGAGTTACTATTTTATTTCTTACTTGTTTGTTTATTTGTTTATTTGTTTATTGAGACAGCGTCTCACTCTGTTGTCCGGGCTGGGGTGCGGTGGCATGATCATAGCCCACTGCATCCTAGACCTCCTGGGCTCAAGCGATACTCCTACCCCAGCCGTCCGAGTAGTTGGGACTACAGCTGTGCACCACCACGCCAGGCTAATTTTTGTGTTTTTTGTAGAGACGAGGTCTCACCATGTTGCCCAGGCTGGTCTTGAACTCTTGGGTTCAAATGATCCTCCCACCTCTGTCCCCCAAAGTGCTGGGATCACAGGTGTGAGCCGCTGTGACTGGCCATGAATTACTAGTTTAATCACTCTTTATTGAGTACCTACTACCTATCAGGATATTTCATATGCTATTTGTTATTTTTCCAACTTATCTGCAAAGCAGATATTATTTACTCCTGTCTTACAGGTAAGAGAATATATATGTCTTAGAAAATACATATTTAGGCCAGTACCTGTAATCTCAGCACTTTGCCCAACATGGGCAGATGGTCTGAGCATAAGAGTTTGAGACCAGCCTGGACGACAGAGTGAGACCTTGTCACTACAGATAACTTAAAAATTAGCCGGGCATGGCGGCGCGCCTTTGGTCCCAGCTATTCACAAAGCTGAAGTGGGAGGATCTCTTGAGCCTGGGAAGTCAAGGATGCAGTGAGGCGTGATCGTGCCACTGCACTCCAGCCTGGGCAACAGAACAAGACCCTGTCTCAACA
The DNA here is from genome assembly GCF_000951035.1 of Colobus angolensis palliatus. Taxonomy (NCBI): domain Eukaryota; kingdom Metazoa; phylum Chordata; class Mammalia; order Primates; family Cercopithecidae; genus Colobus; species Colobus angolensis. The sequence goes on from NW_012121709.1 coordinate 2,779,484, forward strand.
AATAAACAAAAACAACAAAAAGCAAACAGAAAAGAAAATATATTTGTAACGCTCAGAGAGTGAGTGATCATAATAATTGCTCTTTCTTTGGCACTCATTAAAAGAGGCAACTTAGTCTGGGCACAGCAGCTCACACCTGTGATTCTAGCACTTTGGGAGGCCCTGGTGAGCAGATTGCCTGAGCTCAGGAGTTTGAGACCAGCCTGGGCAACATGGTGAAATCCCATCTCTACTAAAATGCAAAATATTAGCTGAGTGTGGTGACATGTACTTGTAGTCCCAGCTACTAGGGAGGCCAAGGCAGGAGAATCACTTGAACCTGGGAGGTGGAGGTTGTAGTAAGCCGAGATCATGCCACTGCACTCTAGCCTGGGCAACAGAGTGAGATTCTGTTTAAAAAGACAAACAAACAAACAAACAACAAAAACAAAGGCAATTTGTATTTTCCAAAAGTGATTAAAGCAATATTTCGGATGTCATAATCTCTTCCAGAAACTTGGCACCCTCCCATCGAGAGATAGAGCTACTTCTCCTCTTGAACCTAAGCAGGCCTTGGTGACTGGCTCAGTGAATGGAATATTGCAGAAGGAAGGCTGTGTGACTTCTGAGTCTAGGTCATAAACAATGATATGGCTTCCATCTGAGCCATTTCTCGCTTGGGACATTCACCCTTGAAATCCAGCTACCATGTTGTAAGGCAGCCCAAGCTACACGGAGAGGCCACATGGTAGATGTTCCGGCCAATGGTCTCAGTTGAGTTACCAACCAGCAGCCCACATCAACCAGCAGACACATGAATGAGTGAGCTCTCTGATGATCTCTACCCACAACCGTTGAGCTATCCCAGCTGTTGCTGAGTGGAGCAGAGAGAAACAGTCTTCACCAAGCCCTGCCCAGGTTGTACATTTATGAGCAAAATGCATATTGTTGCTATTTGAAGTCACTAAGTTTTAAGGCGGCTTGCCACAAAGCTAGGGATACCTGGAACGCTATGTGTCAAGTCACTGGGCAGGGATATTATCTAATTTAATATGTAAAACAGCTGCTTTGGAAGATATCCCTGCTTGATAGATGTAGAATTAGGATTTGAAGGACCAAGTTCACATTGCAAGTAAGTGGAGAAACCAGAATTCCTCCCCATGTCTCTCTGGCTGCAGAACCCACACGCTTTTGACAAGGAACACTCACCCCAGGTAAAGCTGGGAAGAATCAAAGTTATGTATCTGCTATCAGAACCATGACACCCAAAGGTTGGTCCCCAAAATGGATTACTCAGACAGAGACATTTCAGCTTATTGAGAATTATTTTCCTTAAATAAGAGTCTTGCATGGGCATCTCACAAAATGTCTCTCCACAACGGGACTCATTCATGTCTTGCCTGCTGCTGCTGTATTCCTTGGAGAGACCCAAGATTGTGGGAATGGGATGTGCTGAGTGTGGGAAGATGTTTGCTTGGAAGCCTAAGGTTTTATGGGAATTCCTTTATCTCTGGGGATAAATGGTAGCTTACGCTAAGCTCCTGATATACGTGCTGATTAACCTAGATTGAAATTTGTGATGGGAAAATTCAAACAGAGGCATTTCCTCCAGTCCACTCGCCTCTCCACTGAACTTTGACCACAACCCCAAACACCACCAAGAAACAGTCTTCCATAATAAAATAATATTAAAGAATTCACGGCCAGGCACGGTGGCTCACCCCTGTAATCCCAGCACTTTGGGAGGCCGAGGCGGGTGGATCATGAGGTCAGGAGATCAAGACTGTCCTGGCTAATACGGTGAAACCTTGTCTCTACTAAAAAATACCAAAAAAAAAAAAAAAAAAAAAAAAATTAGCCGGGCGTGGTGGTGGGTGCCGGTAGTCCCATCTACTCAGGAGGCGGAGGCAGGAGAATGGCGTGAACCCGGGAGGTGGAGCTTGCAGTGAGCCGAGTTTGCGCCACTGCACTCCAGCCTGGGTAACGGAGCGAGACTCCATCTTAAAAAAAAAAAAAAAAAAAAAAAAATTCACTAGCAATTATAGATAACTTCCAGAATTTAACCAAATCACATCAATCTTGTGTATCATGTACTGTTAGAATACCCATTTTTATGGATGAGAAAACTGAGGCTCAGAGAGGCTCAGGTCAAAGAGCTGACCCAGGTCAAAGAGCTAGGAAGTAGAAGAGGTGGAATTTGAACCAAGTTCTGTTTGATTTGGAAACTGGTCCTCTTTATAACTGCAAAACAGATTTCTTACAGATGGGGAAGAAGAGAACAAACCAGTTGGAAGAAACAGAATGGGCAAAGTCAAGAAGACATAAAAGCAAGGTGTATATGACTCTACAATTCAATAGAATAAAAAACACAACAATGATGAAAATGATGTAAAATCTGTTCATTATAAAGTGACTACCTTCGCCCAGAAGAAGTCCCTCCAGCAAGGGTTCACAGGGGTATAATGTTTGAGTCTTTTTTTTTTTTTTTTTTTGAGACGGAGTCTCGCTCTGTCGCCCGGGATCTCAGCTCACTGCAAGCTCCGCCTCCCGGGTTCAGGCCATTCTCCTGCCTCAGCCTCCCGAGTGGCTGGGACTACAGGCGCCCGCCACCTCGCCCGGCTAGTTTTTTGTATTTTTAGTAGAGACGGGGTTTCGCCGTGTTAGCCAGGATGGTCTCGATCTCCTGACCTCGTGATCTGCCCGTCTCGGCCTCCCAAAGTGCTGGGATTACAGGCTTGAGCCACCGCGCCCGGCCTAATGTTTGAGTCTTGAAGACTATGTCAAATGCCCATCATCTAGACGGACATTATTGTTAATACTATTGTGTTGGTGGCCGTAACTATTAGCATTATGTGTGTATGTGCTGATCGGTTTGGCTCTGTGTCCCCACCCAAATCTCATCTCCAGCTGTAATCCCCACATCAAGGGAGGGATTACGGAGGGACCTGTAATTCTCAGGTGTGGAGGAGGGAAGCGACTGGATCATGGGGGCGGTTTCCCCGGTGCCGTTCTTGTGATAGTGAGTGAGTTCTCACAAGAGCTGATGGTTTTAAAGTCTGGCACTTCCTCCTTCTCACACTCACTCTCTCCTGCCGCCTTGTGAAGAAGGTGCCTGCTTCCCCTTTGCCTTCCACCGTGATTGTAAGATTCCTAAGGCCTCCCCAGTCAGATGGAACTGCAAGTCTATTAAACGTCTTTCCTTTATAAATTACCCAGTCTTGGGTATTTCTTTATAGCAGCGTGAAAGTGGACTAATATACGTCCTTTGGTGAGAGCAATAGTGGTAAGTGACAGAATCCCAGCTCAAACTAGCTTTAAGAGAAAAATGAGATTCACTGGTTTACGCATGTAGAAAGGAAAAAGTGGTTACAGAGATTCTAACAATATTGACTGGTCTTAACCCAGCCCTCTTTATCTTGCCTCTCAACGCACTGGTCTCATTCTAAAGCTATTTAGCTGGGTTTTCCTGGCTACAGCGTGGCTCCAGGCAGCTTCAGGTGATTGACTGACATCAATCACCTTAGCACCCCAAAGCTCAAAGAAAAGCCTTTTGCCTCCAGCATCCAGGTACATAACGCCTAGAAATGATCCGATTGGTTAGGTTGGGGTTTTATGGTTCTCCCTGAGCTAATCACTGAGGCCAGCACATAGGAATCTGTGATTGGCCAACTCTGGGTCACTTGGCCTGACATCACCCATAACGGCCGACCAGTAAAATTGCTTCCCTCATAAAGCTGACGTGAGTATTAAATGAGTTAATATTTGTGAATGCTCAGAAAAGTGCTTGGCAAATATTAAACATTAAACCTTCAACAAATGTTAGTCATCAGTTTACCTCTTTTCATTCCCTCGAGACATCCAAGCTTCTCTCCTTGACTGCTGAGACCAGAGCTCATGTACCCCTTTTATTAACAAAACAGCCACTTGAGGGGCACCATCATATTTGCTGCCTCATAAGAATACTGAGAATATGGCTGGGCACAGTGGCTCATGCCTGTAATCCCAGCACTTTAAAAGGTTGAGGCGGGTGGATCACTTGAGGCCAGGAGTTCGAGACCAGCTTGGCCAACATGGTGAAACCAGGCGGGGTGGTATGTGCCTGTATTCCTAGCTACTTGGAAGGCTGAAGTGGGAGAACTGCTTGAACCTGGGAGGCGGAGGCTGCAGTGAGCCAAGATCATGCCACTGCACTCCAGCCTGGGCAGCAGAGTGAGACTCTGTTTAAAAAAAAAAAAAAAATTGCTGTGAATAGTTGTATATTTTTTGTTCTCATTTTAGAAATGAGAAAATTGTGAGACTCAGCATCTGCTTTGGTCCAAGAGCAGAGGCTGCACCTCAATAAGTAGCTTTAGAAAGAATGCCTTTGACAGAGGGGAAACAGAGTCCCAGAGAGCAAAGGGACCTCTTCACATTGTGTCAGTCTCAGAGCCTGGTTTCAGCTCGACTCTCCCAAACTCTCTCCGCTTCTCCTCCGAGTGAACTGGCCTCATTCTTGTGCTATTTCTCAGTCCTGGCCTCATGCTATTCCCCTGATATGAAGCTTTAGTGCACTGGCTGCCTCTTCAATGCCAGCGCCTGGGGTGAGCCCTTTTCTTGCATTGCTTATCTCATCCCTGTTTTCACATGGCCCTCTGAGAGGTCAAGTGACTTCCTCAAGGTCATAGAGCAAGAAAGCGTCGGAGGCAGGATTAAGATCAGGACTATCAGACCCTGGAATCCATACTTGAAGTCTCTGTACCAAACTGTCTTTGGCTCGGATTAAGTTTACTGAAGGATTTCCGGGATCCTGCTTTGTGCCAGACCAGGAAGACGTATGGGGGCAGTAGCAAGGGTGTACGCTTAAGGACCAGCGAGAACTGGAATGGAACTCTAGCCAACTAGTAAGCCGCTTGACCTTGGAGAGGTTAACTTCTCTGAGCCCTGGTTTCTTCTCTCTGACATGGGGATAACTCTTACGTTGCAAGGCTTGGATTGATAGTGTATGTAACTCTCAGTGAAGAGTCTCAGAAAATATTTAGATAATCACTGTTACGTTGCTAGTCTTACTGTTACCTAAAGAGCGTGAATTTAACTACAACTGGCCGCTGCCAAGGGACTAACTGTTTAAGCAATGAAAGAGCATGGTCACCAGGGGGCAGCAGAGCTCCAGCAGAATCTGCAAGGCTTCACCACGCCCACCTCAATTCTGGTCATGACCTTTGGGGGACCTCAAAAGTCTAATCATCCTGGCTTTTGTGTGATTTGATCATCGAAGGAAATTACAGGCGCCTCTTACTTTAAGCAAAGCCAATCGTTTAAGAGCCCCAGACTTCTGGAATTAGATAAAGCTGGCTGCATGACTTTGAATAAGTCATCAACCTCTCAGCCTTTGTCTCCTCATCTTTAAAATATGTATAATGTCGGTACCCACACCGTCTTGATGTTATAAAAATTAAATGAGATCATGTAAAGTAAAGCACTGTGGACAAAGAGTAAGGATCAAAACACAATAAATAGTCATTAAAAATGAAGGCCAGGCACATTGGCTCATGCCTGTAATGCCAGCACTGTGGTAGGCTGAGGCGGGTGGATCACTTGAGGTGAGGAGTTTGAGACCAGCCTGGCTACCATGGTGAAACTTCATCTCTACCGAAAATACAAATATTAGCTGGGCATGGTGATGCATGCCTGTAATCCCAGCTACTCGGGAGGACTGAGGCAGGAGAATGGCGTGAACCCGGGAGGTGGAGCTTGCAGTGAGCCGAGTTTGCGCCACTGCACTCCAGCCTGGGTAACGGAGCGAGACTCCATCTTAAAAAAAAAAAAAAAAAAAAAAAAATTCACTAGCAATTATAGATAACTTCCAGAATTTAACCAAATCACATCAATCTTGTGTATCATGTACTGTTAGAATACCCATTTTTATGGATGAGAAAACTGAGGCTCAGAGAGGCTCAGGTCAAAGAGCTGACCCAGGTCAAAGAGCTAGGAAGTAGAAGAGGTGGAATTTGAACCAAGTTCTGTTTGATTTGGAAACTGGTCCTCTTTATAACTGCAAAACAGATTTCTTACAGATGGGGAAGAAGAGAACAAACCAGTTGGAAGAAACAGAATGGGCAAAGTCAAGAAGACATAAAAGCAAGGTGTATATGACTCTACAATTCAATAGAATAAAAAACACAACAATGATGAAAATGATGTAAAATCTGTTCATTATAAAGTGACTACCTTCGCCCAGAAGAAGTCCCTCCAGCAAGGGTTCACAGGGGTATAATGTTTGAGTCTTTTTTTTTTTTTTTTTTTGAGACGGAGTCTCGCTCTGTCGCCCG
>NW_012121709.1:2785820-2797556 GCF_000951035.1 Colobus angolensis palliatus
AAAGACACATGCATGTGAATGTTCACTGCAGCACTGTTCACAATAGCAAAGACATGGAATCAACCTAAATGCCCATCAATGACAGGCTGGATACAAAAAAAAAAACATGGTACATATGCACCATGGAATATTATGCAGTCATAAAAAATGAGATCATGTCTTTTGCAGGAACATGGATAGAGCTGGAGGACGTCATCCTTAGCAAACTAGCACAGAAACAAAAAACCAAATACTGCATGTTCTTATGCATAAGTGGGAGCTAAATGATAACACATGAACACAAAGAGAGGAACATCGGACACTGGTGCCTACTTGAGGGGAGAGGGTCAGAGGAGGGAGAGAGCTGGAAAGATAACTATTGGGTACTGAGCTTAATACCTGGGTCATGTAAAAATATGTACAACAAACCCTTGTGACATGTGTCTATCTGGGTAACAAACCTTTATGTATAACCCCAGACCTAAAATAAAAAATTAAAAGAAAAAAAAATTGCGTCTGTGTGTATGTCTGTGTGTGTGCACCACATGTGCATGTGCATCCTCAGAGTTACATGGGAGATCCGTCTGATATAAACAGTGCTTACCTTTGGGCAGTGGGATTTGGAGGTCACTTTTAGCTTTATATTTTAAAAGAAAACTAAAGAGAGAAATTGCAAGTATAGTACAATGAAGTCCTATACTCCCTTCAGTCAGATTCAGCATTGCCAACATTGTGCCACACTCACTTTATCTATACCTACACCTCTACCTATATCTCTCTATATACCTACACCTCTACCTATCTCTCTATATACCTACACCTATACCTCTCTATATACCTACACCTATACCTATCTCTCTATATACCTACACCTCTACCTATATCTCTCTATATACCTACACCTATACCTATCTCTCTATATACCTACACCTCTACCTCTCTCTATATATACCTACACCTATACCTATATCTCTCTATATACCTACACCTATACCTATATCTCTCTATATACCTACACCTATACCCATGTCTATCTATCTATATCTACCAATATGCCTATGCCTACACATATATACATATATGCCTATGCCTATACTATATACATACGCTTGTACCTGTATCTACCTACATACCTACTCCTGTGCCTATATTTACCTACATACATTTACCTACATACCTATGCCTGTACCTATATCTAACTACATACCTAGACGTGTATCTTTGTATATATGTATGCCTATACCTCTATCCTACCTATATATCTATGCCTATACCTTTATCTAGCTGTATACCTACACCTATACTTATATCTACCTATATACCTATAGCTATATCTATCTATATACCTACAACTATATCTACATCTACCTGTATACCTATGCCTATACCTATAGCTACCTACATACCTGTGTACCTATAACTATATGTATATCTACCTATGTACCTACACCTAGACCTCTATCTATCTATATGCTTATACCCACATCTATCTATATACCTATGCCTATACCTGTATCTACCTATCTACCTACATCTATATCTATATACATGTTATGATTGTTATTTTTGTGGAACCATTTTGAAAGCAAGTTGAAAACATCAAGATGTTCTATCCTTTAGTTCTTCAGTGTGCATCTCCTAAGAGCAAGAACGTTCTCCTTTTACATAATCACAGCACGTTATTTCTATTATCTAACATGTATACAAATTTCACCAATTATATATGTGTGTGTGTGCACATATAGCATCATCTGCACAACTGGAAAGGACCATACAAGTATTCCATTTGAGGAAAAGAACAAAATACAATTCAGACATTCGATGAGTTCTTTATTGTTGAAAAAAAATGTGAGCCAAAAGGCCACCATCAGGCACCACCCTGAAAACTGCCCAGAAGAGCGACTTCTCTCCCCTTCTTGCGCTGCCTGGGGTGGGGCAAATGGATTTCAGCTGGGAAGATTCTTCCTGGTTGACTCACTAGAGAAGCCCAAATGTCATCCCCGCCCGCTCCAAACTCAGATAGGCATCAAAGAGAGGACCGCCTCATTCCTGCTTCCATCTTTGCAACCACTTGCGTCTGCAGGTCAAAGAAAAAGCCCTCGGGCAACTCGAGATTATGGACTAGAACTATTTCTCTTCCTCCTTTTTAAATTGATAATGCACCTTTGCGGGGAGATTAAGATAGGCTATATAAGAAAACTCCCAGTGTCTCCAATTCTTACCCAGGAGACCAAGAGTAAAGGTACCGCGACGGCTGTGGAGGATGGTGTCTCACTGTGTAGTAAAGTTCAATACACGCAGACTCTAGGACCCAACACCTCCACTCCCAGATTTAGTCCCCAGAGAAACTCAGGTGCATGTGTTCCGAAAGACATAGATGGAGCCAAGAATGTTGCTCACACATTATTTGCATGATAGCTCCAAACTAGAAACAGCCCCAGCACCCATCAGCAGTAGAATGGAGAAACAGTGGCATCACCATACAATGAAATATACTCCGCGATGAAAATGGATGACGCAGCTACCCCGAACAACAGGGAGAAATCTCACCGGTGGAATGTTGAGGGGAAGAAGCCAGACCCCCAAAACACGTCATGCATTGTTGCATTTATATAAAGTTCAAAAGCAAAAGAGGCCAAATTAAATTCTATTGCCTAAGGATCCTTATGTAGGGGGTAAAATTATAAAGAAAAGCAAGGAAATGATTGTCCCCAAATTCAGGGTAGTGACTACTTGTGGGGCAGAGGAAGAGATACCTGGGGAGTTTGGGGGGCTGCTGTTTTGTATGCTGTGAATACTGATGTTCACTTTTTAAGTATTGGCTAAACCACATATATCCTACGCAGCTCTATATCACAAAGACAAAAAATATGTTATAAAATAAAAGGGCTAAAGTATCCCAAGAGTGATGGCTCTTGCGGCACCATGAGAAGGGTGTTTAACACAGGGGATTTCACTCCAAGTGCCCAGCTATAAGAGACAGAACTTCAGAGTCTTTGAAGTTAATTCATGACAATATTCTTGAACTCATGGCGGAGGGGCGGGATGCACTGCAGAGAAGCCCTAAATTTTCAAAAATCTCATATGAATTTCTTGTTTCTTGTCTTTGGGGTTGATTTGATGATACTTAGTTTTCCTAATTATTCGGCTCAGGCTGACAAGGAATCTGTTGTTTTCCTAGGCGTACCCAGAAGCAGCCAGACAGTGGATACTGAGGGCCATTAATGAGAATGCACCAGGCTGGGTGTGGTGGCTCACGCCTGTAATCCTAACACTTTTGGAGGCTGAGGTGGGTGGATCACTTGAGGTCGGGGGTTCCAGACCAGCCTGGCCAACATGGTGAAACCTCGTCTCCACTAAAAATACAAAAACTTAGCCAGGCATGGCGGCCGGTGCCTTTAATCCCAGCTACTCAGGAGGCTGAAGCAGGAGAATTGCTTGAACCCAGGAAGCACAGGTTGTAGTGAGCCAAGATTGTGCCATTGCACTCCAGCCTGGGCAACGGAGCAAAAATTCCGTCTCAAAAATAATAATAATAAATAAAATTTAAAAAAATGCAGGGGGAATGCACCACGTGCAAGATCTCATGCTAAGTGTCGAGGCTGCATTGATGAGTAAGACAACTTTTGTCCTTGAAGTGCTTAAAATCTGAAAGGGAGATAAATCAGCAGGCAGACGTGGTAACTCCTATGGGATGGAATAAGCTCAAGGGGCTGGAATATACTTCGTCGAAGAAGAAGTGCTCCAGTGAGAACAGGGGAACAAGTAAGATCAATCCAGGGATAGAGAAAAAATGAAGCATCTTCCAGGTGATGAGGACGGACAAAGTTCCAGAGGTGGGGTTGCATGCCAGGAAGGGCATTGGATGAGCCTGGACCATGCAGCATGGGCTGTAATGAAAGAGTGAGCTATGAGATGAAGGCTGAGAAGGCAGGATCCAGAATGGGAAGTGCCCTAAAAGCTATGTTAGAAAGTTAATGCAGGCCGGGCGCGGTGGCTCAAGCCTGTAATCCCAGCACTTTGGGAGGCCGAGACGGGCGGATCACGAGGTCAGGAGATCGAGACCATCCTGGCTAACACGGTGAAACCCCGTCTCTACTAAAAATACAAAAAGTAGCCGGGCGAGGGGTGACGGCGCCTGTAGTCCCAGCTACTCGGGAGGCTGAGGCATGAGAATGGCGTAAACCCGGGAGGCGGAGCTTGCAGTGAGCTGAGATCCGGCCACTGCATTCCAGTCCGGGCGACAGAGCGAGACTCTGCCTCAAAAAAAAAAAAAAAAAAAGAAAGTTAATGCAAAGTCAATAGGGAGCCATTGAAAGATATAGAGGAAGGGAATGCCAAATTGGTTGAGAAGGAACAGGAGGGAGCAGTTAAAGGCTGTCGAGGGTGATTCAGATGAGAGCTGACAGTGGCCTGGTTTAAGGCCATGAGAGTAAACAGGACACAGAAAACAGCAAACAAAACCAGCCTTGAACATAATTCTGATTCAGTAGCTAGAACAGGTTGAGATGCTACATATTTATGGATTCTGGGGCTCTGCTTCTGGTCCACAGACCATACTTTGAGTAGCAGCAAGTTTCTAAATGACACTAGGCCAGGCTAGATCTAATTATCCTAAAGGTGTCCTGAATATAGGTAAATGAAGATCACATTCAGCCTCAATTTTCTCACCTGTAAAATAGGCAAACTAGCACAAATCTCTGTGGGGTTGCTGTGATGGTTAAACAAGGTCATTAGCACTTGAATAATAGGAGCTATGATATTTGTCTCCACGGCGGTCAGTGTCCAGCCCCTGGCTGCTTCTGGTGACACTAAGGGGAACAACAGATTCCTCATCTACCTTGGCTGAATACTTAGGAAAACAAAATATCATTAAATCAACCTCAAAGACAAAGAACGAACAATTCGTTCGAGATTTTTGACAATTTGGGACTTCTCTGCAGTGTTGTTTTCTTCTGGGAGTGCAGGTATGTTATCACGAAACTTCCATGTTGATTTGAGTCAGCTCCGAGCTCAGAGCCACACAGGCTCCTCTAAAATGGCCACTGGGCGTCTCAGGGCCCTCCCCGGAGCACCCCGTGACCCAGTTGTCCTTGCTCCTCAAGACTGTGCATGGGGCTAAGGGGGAAGAGATGTCCTGATAACCCTCTCACCCAGAGGTGTTTTTTTTTTAATCACATTTATTAGTTTTGATCTGATTTTTGTGTTAAAAAGAAAAAGAATGCCTGTTTGATAAAAACAGTATGTGAATTATTGGCATTAGTCAAACCCCTATTAAGCACTCTTTTGCATTCCTTATCTCTTTTAATCATTCCAAATCCTTCAGAGGAGGTCCCTGCTTCTCTCATCTCATTTTACAGACGAACAAATCGAAGCTTAGAGGATGACCTTTCTAGGCCGGGCACGGTGGCTCTCTCCTGTACTCCTAGCACTTTGGGAGGCCTAGGTAGGTGAATCACTTGAGCTCAGGAGTTTGAGACCAGCCAGGGCAACATGACAAGATCCTGTCTCTACAAAACATACAACAATTAGCCAGGCATGGTGGCACATGCCTGTGGTTCCAGCTACTTGGTGGCTGGGGCAGGAGGATTGCTTGAGCCTGGGAGTTCAAAGCTGCAGTGAGCCATGTTTATGCCACTGTGCTCCAGCCTGTGTGACAAAGTGAGACCCTGCCCCACGTCACACAGCTAGTGAGCAATGGAGCCAGGGTGTGATACTGGGTTTCCCCCATTCCAGAGCAGGTACAGGCACCACTCATGTATTGCCTGGGAACTCTCGAGAGGCATAAAGGAAAAATTAACCCTACCCAGGGGCAATCCCTGTTGACACTTCGCTGTATGTCTTTATGTAGATTTTTTTTAAAAATTCGTTTGGAGGCATATAGTGAATTCAGCTTACTGACTATTACGTACTTTGTATGATACAAAAGTAGCTCATTTTTACTGTTTTTTTTTTTTAATTTCCAATTCAAAGAACACACAAATACATGAAATACATGTAGGTGAAAGAGAAAACTCACTTTTTTTTTTTTTTTTTTTTGAGACGGAGTCTCGCTTTTTCTCCCTTTGGTTTGTTTGTGTTTTTGAGACAGAGTCTCGCTGTTACCCAGGCTGGAGTGCAGTGGCGCGATCTCAGCTCACTGCAACCTCCGCTTCCCGGGTTCAAGTGATTCTCCTGCCTCAGCCTCCCAAGTAGCTGGGACTACAGGAGCGTGCCACCAAGCCCAGCTAATTTTTATATTTTTAGTAGAGCCCAGGTTTCACTGTATTAGCCAAGCTGGTCTCGAACTCCTGACCTCAGGTGATCTGCCTGCCTCAGCCTCCCAAAGTGCTGGGATAACAGGCATGAGCCACTGCGCCTGGCCTGTTGTGTTGTTGTTTTGTTTTTTCAATTTTCTTTTTTTTTTGAGACAGAGTCTCGCTCTGCCGCCCAGGCTGGAGTGCAGTGGCCGGATCTCAGCTCACTGCAAGCTCCGCCTCCCGGGTTCACGCCATTCTCCTGCCTCAGCCTCCCGAGTAGCTGGGACTACAGGCGCCCGCCACCACGCCCGGCTAATTTTTTGTATCTTTAGTAAAGACGGGGCTTCACCGTGTTAGCCAGGATGGTCTCAATCTCCTGACCTCGTGATCCGCCCACCTCAGGCCTCCCAAAGTGCTGGGATTACAGGCGTGAGCCACCGCGCCCGGCCCTTTTCTTTGTTTTTTTTTTTAGATGGAGTCTTGCTCTGTTGCCCAGGCTGGAGTGCAGTGGTGGGATCTAGGCTCAGCCTCTACCTCCCGAGTTCCAGCAATTCTCCTGCCTCAGTCTCCTGGGTAGCTGGGATTACAGGCATGCACCACCACGCCCGGCTAATTTTTTTCTTTTTAAGTAGAGATGGGGTTTTGTCATGTTGGCCAGGCTGGTCTCAAACTCCTGACCTCAGGTTATCCACCCGCCTTGGCTTCCCAAAGTGCTGGGATTACAGGCATAAGCCACCACTCCTGGCCAAGAAAACTCACTTCTAATCCCTCTGCCTAAATGTCTTCTCTGGCTACCCACCTATATACCTTGCTCACCATTTGCCAAACAGGTATTTACACCTCTTCTGTGCCAGGCCCTGGGGTTTGCTTTGGGATCAAAGATGGATAAAAAAAGATTACAAAAACAAAGGTTTTTTCTTTTTCTTTTTGAGATGGAGTCTCGCTCCGTCACCCAGGCTGGTGGCCAGTGTCTTGATGTCAGCTCACTGCAACCTCTGCCTGCCAGGTTCAAGTGATTCTTGTGCCTCAAGCCTCCCTAGTACCTGGAATTACAGGCGTGAACCACCGTGCCTGGTTAATTTTTGTATTTTTACTGGAGAAGGGTTTTTGCCATGTTGGCCAGGCTGGTCTTGAACTCCTGACCTCAAGTGATCTGCCCACCTCAGCCTCCCAGAGTGCTGGGATTACTGACATGAGCCACAGTGCTCAGCCCTCAAAAACAAAGACTTTACCTTCAGGGCCTTCTCCCAGTCTAGTCACAGCAGGGAGCATTTAACCAAGGCCACAAAATGACCTGAAACACAGAGAGATGGAAAGGATACACTAAAACTAACGTGCTTTGCCATATTATAGAGAGGAGGGAACCCATTAGTGGATCCAAGTTTCTGGAGAAGGCGAAAGGTGAATGCAGTTTTTGCAGGAATGAAAGAGAAAAACATAAACCAACTCCAGAATCAATAAATTGGCCAAGTGCAGTGGCTCCACCTGTAATCCCAGCACTTTGGGAGGCCGAGGTGGGAGGATCACCTGAGGTCAGGAGTTCGAGACTAGCCTGGCCATCATGGTGAAACCCTGTCTCTACTAAAAACATAAAAATTAACTGGAAGTGGTGGCACACCTGTAGTCCCAGTTACTCGGGAGTCTGAGGCACGAGAATCTCTTGAACCCAGGAGGCGGAGTTTGCAATGAGCTGAGATCATGCACTCCAGCCTAGCTGACAGATGGAGAGTCCATCTCAAAACAAAACAAAACAAAAAAAGAATCAATCAATTATTCCTACATCCTGGCAAAGTATATTTGGGTCCTACCCTGCATTTTAGGAATGAGAAATTAGCAAAGAACAGTGGTTCTCATGTTTTTAGGAGGAGGATTTTGCCCCCAGCAATCACCTGGCATCGTCTGGAGATATTTTTTGTTGTCACAAATGAGGGTGATGCTACTGTTGGCATCTACCTACTGGTAGAGACCAAGGATGCTGCTAAACATTCTATACAGGACAGCACCCTACCATGCAGAATTATCTGGTACAAAATGCCAATAGTGGCCACACTGAGAAACCTTGGCCTAAATGGGTAAGTTAGGAGGTAATGGGGAACTCTGGAAGTCACATTCCTGAGATGAGACTCCGATCAACTAAAGCATCTTGGAAAAATCTCTCCACGTCTCTAAGTCTCGGTTTCCTCTCCTGTATAATGGGGAGATATAATTATATTACCTACCTCATCAGTTTGTGAGAAGGATAAATTAAATGAAGAAGCACTTACATAGTACCTGGCACATAGTAGACTCTGCATCAATATAATGGAGTTAAAAAAAAAAAAAAACACAAAAAAAACCCTGGCACAGTGGCTCATGCCTATAATTCCAGCACTTTGGGAGGCCGAGGTGGGTGGATCACGAGGTCAGGAGATCGAGACCATCCTGGCTAACATGGTGAAACCCTGTCTCTACTAAAAATACAAAAAATTAGCCAGGCTTGGTGGCGGGCACCTGTAGTCCCAGCTACTCAGGAAGCTGGGGCAGGAGAATGGTGCAAACCCGGGAGGCGGAGGTTGCAGTGAGCCGAGATCACACCACTGCCCTCCAGCCTGGGTGACAGAGAAAGACTCTGTCTGAAAAAAAAAAAAAAAAAAAGGGGAAGTGAGGCTGGGTCCAGTGGCTGATGCCTATAGTCCCAGCATTTTGTGAGGCCAAGGCAAGTGGATGGCTTGAGTCCAGGAGTTCAAGAGGAGCCTGGGCAACATGGCAAAACTCCATCCCTAAAAAAATACAAAAATTAGCCAAATACAAGACAACTAAAATATAAAACAAGCTAGGCATGGTGACTCAAGTCTGTAATCCCAACATTTTGGGAGGCCAAGGTGGGCAGATCATTTGAGGTCAGTAGTTCGAGACCAGCCTGGCCAACATGGTGAAACCCCGTCTCTACTAAAAACACAAAAATTATCTGGGTGTGGTGGAACACACCTGTAATCCCAGCTACACGGGAAGCTGAAGCAGGAGAATGACTTGAACCCAGGAGGCAGAGGTTGCAGTCAGCTTAGATTGCACCACTGCACTCCAGCCTAGGCAACGGAGTGAGACTGCGTCTCAAAAAATGTATGTGTGTGTATATATATATGTCAAAAATAAAGTAATCTCTAAAGAGTCTTACTTAACAAAAAATCATTTAGCCACAGCTAAAGAAATCAGTCCTGGAATAATTCAGTCTCTCTCTGCCTCTGCCTGCCTGCCTCCCTCCTTCCTTC
The DNA here is from genome assembly GCF_000951035.1 of Colobus angolensis palliatus. Taxonomy (NCBI): domain Eukaryota; kingdom Metazoa; phylum Chordata; class Mammalia; order Primates; family Cercopithecidae; genus Colobus; species Colobus angolensis. Next base: position 2,795,287 of record NW_012121709.1, read on the forward strand.
CTTCCTTCCTTCCTCCCTCCCTCCCTCTCTCTCTTTCCCTTTCTTTCTTTCTTTCTTTCTTTCTTTCTTTCTTTCTTTCTTTCTTTTTCTTTTCTTTCTTTCTTTCTTTTCTTTCTTTCTTTCTTTTTCTCTCTTTCTTTTCTCTCTCTCTTTCTTTTCTCTCTCTCACACACACACACATGCACTCTCACACACACACACGCACTCTCTCACACACAATCACACACAGAGAGAGAAACTTTTATGGTTACTCCAAATTTATTTCCAAGAAAAATATGGAGTTTTACCTCTGTGGGTTTTCTTCCCTGGGCACTGAATTCATGGCGTATCCACTCAAGATTTGGTCATGGTGAAATTGACGGCATTGCACTTTAAGAAAAAAATCTAGGCGTTCCTGGTGGGTGCGCACGTGGTAGTGTGCAGGGATACAGAAGTGGGCATCCACATTTCCAAAACAAACTACTTCTAGGTGATCCGGAACTTGTATCTGTCCAATGCAAGCCAACTATCAATGCACATGAATTACCAGGGACCTCATCCTTCCAGCCTCCCCAATGTCTCCAGAATCTCTGGGGACGTGCCAATGCCTGTGAGGCCCAGTGAAAACAGTGCAGTCCCTGAATTCACTGTCATCCAAGAACAGCTTGAGACCTGTTTACTTCAGAACCAGCAAAAGGTGAACAGGTCTTTCCTGAAAGTCCTGGTTTCTAGCAGAAGATTTTAAATATAGGACAGTTGAAGAGGAGGGGTCACTCAGAGGACCGGGGACCAGGAGTTGGAACTCATCAGCTTGTGAGAAGTTCTAGGGTTTGTGACCTTGGTGCCCTTAAGCATATTCCTTAATCTTTCTGAAAGTCAGCATCTCCCTCTATTCAAAAGGGCCCATCGCCAGGCTCAGTAGCACATGCCTGTAATCCCAGCACTTTGGGAGGCCAAGGTAGGAGGATTGCTTGAGCCCAGGAGTTCGAGACCAGCCTGGGCAACATAGTGAGACACTGTCTCTACAAAAAAAAAAAAAAATGTAAAGTGCCAATTGCCAGGTACGGTGGCTCACATCTGTAATCCCAGCACTTACGGAGGCAGGTGCAGGAGGATAGCTTTAACCCAGGAGTTCAAGTCCTGCTTTGGCAACATAGTAAGACCTCATTCTCCATAAAATGAAACAAAGAAACAAAAAGACAAAAGGGCCCATCACCTGTCAGCCCTGGCAGGCTGCTGTGAATGTCAAGAGAGACAGAGGAAGCAAGACCATTCTGGTAAATGCTCAGTGCTGTGCGAGAGGTGTTCACTGTTGCACCCTGAGTGTGCCCAGACTGTCTTAAAACTTTCACCCACAATGCCTTCTGGGCAGGCAGTTCGGGTTCCTCAGAGGTGTCTCCTTATCGGCTGGAATGCAGGAAACACCCAGAATAGAGACGGCTGAGGCGTGTCTTCACTAGCTCAGCTCAACCGGCTTTTGAGGTTTGCAATGCAAGATGAGTCCTGGGTTCTAACTTGATTGTGCCTTTGAGAGGGTTGGTCAGAGGTAAGATTAGCTATCTGGTGTCCTCTGTTCATGTGCACACACTGAAAACCCAGAGGGCAACCAAGCCAGATAGCAAGTGGCAGCACCCACAAAAATGTGTGTCCGGAAAGAAATCAAGAGGGACCAGAAGAAAAGGCGGACTCGGGTCATTTTCCAAGGGGCTCACAGTTCTGAGGGCTGGAGCCATGAGAGTCCGAGGGGGTCTGGCATCCCATACAGGACGCTGTTTCTCAGGGAAGGAACGGTGTTGAGGAATCAACGCTGGGGGTTAATCCAAGCTGGGCCTCCCGGGAGAGCCATCTGGTGGCCACTCGAGTATTTGACTGTTCAATTATTTTCCCTTTTTTCTTCTTTAAAGAGAAAGCTCTTCCCAAGCCTAAATGAAACTGGATGTAATCATTGTTGGGTGGGTCAGAAGTGTTTTAGAAATTGGCAAAGGGAGACCAGGTGTGGTAACTCACACCTGTAATCTAAGCACTTTGGGAGGCTGAAGTGGGTGGATTACCTGAGGTCAGGAGTTCAAGACCAGCCTGACCAACATGGTGAAACTCCATCTCTACTAAAAATACAAAAAAGTTAGCCAGGTGTGGTGGCAGGTGCCTGTAATCCCAGCTAAACGGGAGGCGGAGGCAGGAGAATCGCTTGAACCTGGGAGGTGGAGGTTGCAGTGAGCCGAGATCATGCTATTGCACTCCAGCCTGGGTGACAGAGCAAGACTCCATCTCAGAAAAAGCAAGCAAGCAAG
>NW_012121709.1:2805764-2853869 GCF_000951035.1 Colobus angolensis palliatus
GAGACTCTGTCTCAAAAAAAAAAAAAAAGGAAGAAACTGAGAGCCGAAAGATTACATGTATTGCCTGGGGTTATAAAATCAGGGTGAGCAGGAAAGTCTTGACTTTGGGGAGCAAGAATCAAACAATACAATTTAAATAGCTAATCTAGCTAATCTCAGGAGGCCTGATAGGGGCTTTTGGAGTCAGGAACTGCATAAATAAATCCAGGTGTCCTCCTCTGATCTCCATACAAACAAATGGGATTAGCACATCAAAGGCTTGGTTCTTTGTACTGTAAGTAGCACTACCCTAAGGTGGGCAGTGGGCCAGCTGGAAGATGCAGGAATTCAGAAACTGTTCATTCACCAATTTCTTGGGCTTCCTTCCTTAACTAGCTGTGTGACCTAGGACAAGCTAACTAACCTTGCTGTACCTACGTTTTCTCATCTATAAAATGGGTGTCATTATAATGGCAACCTCATAAACTGGTTTGGGGATAAAATGGAAATAACATCAATATTTATGACGCTTACTATGTGCCAAACAGTATTCTAACTTCATTTGTTACATTAACTGAAATCTCACAACCACTATGTATTAAATGGGTTCTTCTATAAGGGAGTGAACTATTATTTAATGATTAAAATGATGAATGTAAAATCTATCAAGCAACATGGAGAATGTATTATATTGAGTAATAAGAATAAATAATAAGTGAGGGTGGGTACAGTGGCTCACGCCTCTATTCCCAGCACTCTGGGAGGCTGAGGCAGGTGGATCACTTGAGGTCGGGAGTTCGAGACCAGCCTGGCCAACATGGCAAATTCCCATCTCTACAAAAAATAGCTGGCGTGGTGGCACTCATCTGTAATCCCAGCTACTTGGGAGGCTAAGGCAGGAGAATCACTTGAATCCAGGAGGTGGAGGTTGCAGTGAGCCAAGATCATACCACTGCACTCCAGCCTGGGTGACAGAGCGAGACTCTGTCTCAATAATAATAATAATAATAATAATAAGTGAATTTCAAAATATTATCTACTTTAGGACAATGGTTCTATTTAAATTCCTGAATACAAGGACAGGAAGAGAAAGTGGAAAAGGGAACCCCAAATTATTGGTGGAATTGTGCCTGGTCTACATGTTGTTAGTTTCTGTTATGAAATTGTCTTTGCAAGAAATAAAATATATTTATACATAAATGTATAAGAGCAGTTGATTGGGTCTGATTGATAGGAAGACCTGTTATTCTCATCCCAGGAAAATACACACACCCAATAGGTAGGTGCCTCCCATTCTCCAGAATTCCTAGTTTACTCCCTGTTTTAATCTGTTAGTGGCCTTACTTTGTGAAAATAGTAATAGACCGAGAAAAATAACTAACATCCAGGGAAGATGTTGCTGATTACAAGGGATTTTCTCACACCTACTCCCCTCCTAAATCCTATCCATTGATCCCTGGGGCCCACAGGATAGGAACTCATGCTTTCATTTAAGAATATATCTCTCTCTCTCTTTTCTTCTCTTTTTCTTTCTTTCCTTCTCTCTTTCTTTCTTTCTCTCTTTCTCTCTTCCTTTCTTCTTTGTTTCTTTCTTTCCTTCCTTCCTTCTCTCTCTTTCTTTCTTTCCTTCTCTCTTTCTTTCCCTCCCTCCCTTCCTTCCTTCCTTCTTTCTTTCTCTCCTTTCTTTCTTTTCCTTCCTTCCTTCCTTCCTTCTTTCCTTCCCTCCCTCCCCGCTCCTCTCCCTCCCTCCCTCCCTTCCTTCCTTCTTTCTATTTCCTTTCTTTCTCTCTTTTTTATTTTTCTCTCTCCCTTTCTTCCTTCCTCCCTCTCTTTATTTTATTTTATTATTTTTTTTTTTTCGTAATGGAGTCTCACTCTGTTGCCCACGTTGGAGTGCAGTAGCACGATCTCAGCTCACTGCAACCTCCGCCTCCCAGGTTCAAGCGATTCTCCTGCCTCAGCCTCCCAAGTAGCTGGAACTATAGCGCCACCACACTCAGCTAATTTTTGCATTTTTAGTAGAGACGGGGTTTTGCCATGTTGCCCAGGCTGGTCTCAAACTTCTGAGCTCAGGTGATCTGCCTGCCTGGGCCTCCCAAAGTCCTGGGGTTACAGGCATGAGCCACCGCGCCTGGCCTTCTTTCTTTTTGTTTCTATGTTCTTTTCTCTCTTTTTTTTTTTCCTTACTTCCATCCCTCCCTTCCTCCTCCTCTCTCTCTCTCTCTCTCCCGTCTAATATGTGTGAGACACACAGTGGGCCAAGTAGTGAGGACACAATTGTGAGATGTTGCAATGTCACCTGCTGACATTCCCACATTATCTGCTCCTTGGTTTACTCCCCGTTTTAATCTGTTAGTGGCCTTACTTTGTGCAAATAGTAATAGACCGAGAAAAATAACTAACATCCAGGGGAGATGTTGCTGATTACAAGGGATTTTCTCACACATAACCTGATGGTAAGCCTTTGGCCGTGGTGTAAGTAGATATTACTGTTATCTTGGTTTAACAAAAGAGAACACGAACACTCAAAGAAGATGGAATAAATGATGGGTTTGTCTGTAAGCAATGGAGACAAAATTCTGAACCCAGGGGTTTTTGACTGCAGAGATCACAGGAGAACTTATCATCTGGCGGATAAGACAAGAGTTTGAATTCAGATCCTGGTAGGTGCTGTGTGATCTTAAGGGAGCTGCTTTAATTCTCTGAGCCTGTATTTCCCTCTAAAAATGAGTAGTAGGAATAACATCGGTTTGGCAATAAAAACAGCAGAAACAAGAGGAAGAGGAAGATGAACCGCGAGCATGGCTGAGTGCGTTCGGCGCCAGCGCCGTGCTATCCAGAGGGATCTCCTTTCATCTTCACAACAGCACTGTGATGTGGTACAACTGTCATTCCTCCTTATCAAACGTGGATGACAAGGACTTTGGCACAATCTGAGGAACAGGGAAGTGCTCAAGATGGGATAGCAAAATTAAAGGAGAAAAACAAAATCTCATTTCTTTGATTTTTTTTTTCATCAGTAGGGAAAATTTGTGTTGAAACTTTGACAATTCCTCCTCCAGGCTCCTGAACCTAAAGCCCCATGGTCTTAAAAGGTTTTCCACTAGTGAATCATCTTTTGTCTTGATCCAGGTGTCATTTTGCATATCTACAACAAGGGCCAGTCTAACTGCTGGCTGCAAGAGACACCTTTTTTCAGATGACCCAAGGAAGGAAGGATTGCCACATTAAAAGTAATGCTTACATGTGGACAAAATGTAACTTGATGTCAGCCCAGTGGAGTGGCTCATGCTTGTAATCCCAGCACTTTGGGAGGCCGAGGTAGGAGGATCACTTGAGCTCAGGAGTTCAAGACCAGCCTAGGCAATGTAGCAAGACCCCTGTCACTACAAAAAATAAAAATAAAAAATAAAACAATTAGCTGAGGATGGTGGTGCATGCATGTAGTCCCAGCTACTCAGGAGGCTGAAAGAGGAGGATCACTTGAGCCTTGGTAGCACCACTGCACTCCAGCCTCAGTGACAGAGCAAGACATTGTCTCAAATAACAACAATAACAAAAGTTTATGTCGACAATTGAGCTCTTTTAAATATATAAAATTATATTTATTCTGTAATGTGGGTGCATTTTAAGATGTGGGTAAGGCGTCTCCCAAAAATAAGAATGTTTGGGACCTACAAGATCCTTACAAAAAAAGTCTCTGTCCAAAATTATCATAATTGTTGGCCAGCCATGGTGGCTCATGCCTCTAAGCCCAGCACTTTGGAAAGCCAAGGCAGGCAGATCACTTGAGGCCAGGAGTTCAAGACCAGCCTAGCCAACATGGCAAAACCTCATCTCTACTAAAAATACAAAAATTAGCCAGGCATGGTGGCACATGCCTATGGTCCCAGCTACTCAGGAGGCTGAGGCAGGAGAATTGCTTGAACCTGGGAGGCGGAGGTTGCAGTGAGCTGAGATCACACCACTGCACTCCAGCCTGGCGTCCGAGCAAGATTCCGTCTCAAAATAATAATTAATAATAATAATAATAATTGTTGAAACTGCTTGATAGAAAGGGAGGGGTTCATTATGTTTGGATGCATTTCAAATTTTTCAGAACATTTATTTTCAAAGACCATTATCCCCCCAAATTCCATTTATTCACCACTTCATCCTTCTAAAGCACCTTTTGCTTAGGCGGAGTTTGCAGAGTTCCACTGAGTTCATTCCTCAGATCACTAGATCTTGAGGTAGTTTGAGATCTCTGGAGACAACAAGAAGGATGAATAAACAAATGTTTGTTTTCTCCTCTTAAAATTCCTGAAGGCAAGAGGCAGTAAATGAATAAATTAGGAGATCTTTGGTGGACCTGACCCCAGAAGCAGCTGCTGGCCCCAGTGGCCTCCTGCCTTTGTTTTTCTAAGGCTCTGGGGCTATTGTCCCCAGTCTGTGGAAAAACCATCCTACCCATTTTCAAAAAGAGACGGTTGCATTTCAACGTCTACAGAGAGTCTCCCTTCTCAGGCTGAGGTTCCCTGACCCAGTGGCGTCTAGCTGTCCTCCCAAAGACAAGAAATCATTAGCCCTAATTAAGTCCTCCCTAGCAGGCTGCCTGGGATCCAGTAGGCAAGTCTTCATTCCCTCCCTCTTTACTGGGAAAAAGGCAAGGAAAGGAGACAAGTCTCTTTGGATATTATCCTTCAGGGTGGGTGCTAGTATGAATCCGTAAAGCTCAGTTTGGTGAAATGTATCATATACCTCAAACATGCCTCCTACTCTTTTCCCTCTTGGAAGGTATCTGGGGGAATCCATAACATGGGAGGAGACTAAGGTGAATGAACAAGGGTTTAAAGAGCAAAAACACTGCCTATTAAATAGCAAATGAAATGTCTATTTGTATGGACAATAGAAATACCTATTTATAGAATGGTGGTAGAACCACAAGGTGCCATATTTTGCCAAATTTTGCAAGTATTAAAATGGTGAAGGAGTAGGGCAGGTGGCCCACGCCTGTAATCCCAGCATTTTGGGAGACCACGGCAGGAGGAGCACTTGAGCCCAGAAGTTCAAGACAAACCCGGGCAACCCAGGGAGACCCCATCTCTACAAAAAAATTTAAAAATTAATTGGGCTTCGTAGCACAGCCCTGTAGTCCCAGCTACTCGGCAGGCTGAGAGGGAAGGTCACTTACGCCAGGGAGGTGGAGGCTGAAGTGAGTTGTGATCACACCACTGCACTCCAGCATGGGTGACAGAATGGGACTCTGTCTCAAAAATAAAACAGTGAAGATATGGACAAGAAACAAAATGTTCTTAATATTGTAAAGAAATAATTCAATTACAAAACAATATTTTTATTTTATTTATTTATTTATTTATTTATTTATTGAGGCGGAGTCTCATTCTGTCGCCCAGGCTGGAGTACAGTGGCATGATCTCGGCTCACTGTAACTTCCACCACCTGGGTTCAAGAAATTCTGCTGCCTCAGACTCCCAAGTATCTGAGATTATAGGCATGCACCACCACACCCAGCTAATTTCTTTGTATTTTTAGTAGAGACAGGGTTTCACCATGTTGGCCAAGCTGGTCTCAAACTCCTGTCTTCAAATGATCCACCCACCTCAGCCTCCCAAAGTGCTGGGATTACAGGTGTGAGCCATGCGCCCAGTCAAAACAATATTTTTGTTAAAAATAAAAAATATGCAGTCATGCACGGTGGCTCATGCCTGTAATCCCAAACTTTGGGAGGCCATGATGGGTGGATCACAAGGCCAGGAGTTCAAGACCAGCCTGGCCAATATGGTGAAACCCCTTCTCTACTAAAAATACAAAAAAATTAGCCAGGCGTGGTGGCGGGTGCCTATAGTCCCAGCTACTCAGGAGGCTGAGGCAGGAGAATAGCTTGAACCCAGGAGGCGGTGGTTGCAGTGAGCTGAGATCGCGCCACTACACTCTAGCCTGGGTCACAGAGTGAGACTCTGTCTCAAAAAAAAAAAAAACAAAAATGCTATGCCCATACTAAGCACCCTCTTGTATATTATTTCATTAATTAAAAATTCCTTTATTTTCAATTTTTAAAAAAATGAGTCCTAATGGCATTTTAATGATAATAGCAGCAAAGCTATTGGGAAGGGGATCAGAGACCTCTAACTTGGGCTTTCCTACTGGTTGTCTATTTCTTTTGGATTTCCCCTCCAGTGTCATCTCTTAGGTTCCCTTCTTAGACCCTTCTGTCTAAACTGGGCCCTCCCTGGCACTGTCTCTCAACCTGTTTATTTTTTACTTTCTGCATAGCACTTACCATAATCTGTATTTATCACATACATTTTTTAGTTGAATTTTACCCTTCCTGTCCCCGCGACCTAGAATTCGAGTAGTGACCTTCACTGTCTTTGTTCATGGCTGCAAGTACCAGGAGACTCTGTGAAATATTTCATATAATGAACAGTAGCTTATTAAATATTATAGAAGAAATAAATATGTGAATGACCAAGTTAGTGAATGAGTAGATGACTGAATGACTGAGTTCATGAATGAATGAATGAGTGAGTGAAATCTGGCTTCAGAGAGCGAGACTTTTCTTCGTCCATGGCTCAGGATACAGAATGACAGCCAGAACACAGCAGACAAATGGGTCTCCTAAGAGTCTGGAAGCCGGGCCCAGCCCCTCCACTCTTACATCTGACCTTGACCAAGGTTCCACTCATGTGGACAGAAGTGGATCTCCATTCCCAGGGAAGGACCCTTTCATATGTTAATATTCTCTTGAGTGTTTGGCCCACATGATTTTCTTTTGCTTGCACAACACTTTGGGGCTGGTATTATTATCCCTGTTTTAATTGATGAGGAAACTGAGACCCAGAGAGGTGAAATGTTTTGGCCCAGTTCACAGAATTAGCAAATGCACTCCAGACCTGGCCCGCCAGAGGGCGGGAGAAGCAGCATGTTCCCAACCTTTACCCCATCAGATTCCCACAATAGAACTTTCACTCTCCAGCCATATTTTAAAGTTTTGGGGAAGGGAAGAGAGGCAATGAGAAACCAAGAGAGAAGACCCTCAGAGGAGGAGCCACCAGGAGAGACCTCCGCAATCGCAGTCTAGTAAATTCTCAGCACAGATTTGCTTGAATAAAAAAATGAATGGACTGGGTGCGGTGGCTCACACCTGCAGTCCCAGCACTTTGGAAGGCCGAGGCAGGCTGATCGCTTGAGACCAGGAGTTCAGGACCGGCCTGGGTGATGTGGCACAACTCCATTTCTATAAAAAATACAAGATTTAGCTAGGTGATGGGGTGTGTGCCTGTAGTCCCAGCTACTCAGAGGCTGAGAGGTGGGAGAATTGCTTGAGCTAGAAAGGTGAGGTTACAGTGAGCTGTGATTTCACCACTGCACTTCAGCCCGGATGACAGAGCAAGACCTTGCATCAAAAAAGTGAATGAATGGATGGGACATAGTGAAGTGATTAGAAGCACACACTGAGGTGTTGGGCCTGGGTTCAAACTCCATCTTTCCCACTTCTGTGTTGTGTGAGCATAGGCAAATGACTTTAATTTGTCGAGTCTCAGTGTCTTCATCTGAAGAATGAGAATAAAAGGGTTACTGTGATAATTAATTGCTATAATGCCCATTAGCACTTAGTATGGTATCTGGCATAAGGTAATATCTATAATACAGTAATTCCCTACATTCAATAAAAGTCCATTATTTTCATTATTTTATTTAAATTGGAGGCTGGGCCGGGTGTAGTGGCTCATACCTGTAATCCTAGCAATTTGAGAGGCCAAGATGGGAGAATAGCTTGAGGCCAGGAGTTTGAGGCCAGCCTGGGCAACATAGTGAGATCCCCATCTCTGCCAAAAAAAAAAAAAAAATAGAAAAAATTAGCTGGGCGTAATGATGTGCGCCTGTAGTCCCAGCTACTTGGGAGGCTGAGGCAGGAAGATTGCTTGTGCTCAGGCTCAAGCGAGGCTTCAGTGAGCTACGATTGTGCCACTGCACTCCAGCCTGGGAAACACAGCAAGACCCTGTCTCTGAAATAAATAAATAAATCAGCAAATAAATAAATAAATTGGAAGCCGTTTGTTGAAAATTAAATTATGTAGAGATACATAATTCGGAATCAGGGGAATCTAGGTTCCAATTTCATTTGCCGTGACTAGCTGTGTGGACATAGAGATACCACACAACTTCTCCAAACCCACATTCTCATCTGCAAAATAGGGATTAAGCCCAATAAAAGTGGTGATATTGACAGGATGACATGGCCAAAGGACTCAGAACATAGTGGGCCCAAGGTAAAATGGAATGTTTTGGTAGATCCTCACTATGGCTAAATGCATGGGAACAGGGCATGATTTCTGAGCATGTTGATGATGACAGTAGTAAATTGATTGAAAGCAGACGTAGCCGTGTGTTCTCAGCACCTCATTTTTGATAGGCACAAAGGAAACGTAACGGGTCAGAATGGGAGCCTGTGGCCCTCAAAGGCAGGCTCTGTACTATCCATCTCTGAGTCTCCGGCACTCAGCACACCTAATCATAAAACCTGAATTAACCAGTTGTCGAACGATTGTGTTAAGGTTGGAGAATTATGCTCCTGGGCCAACAACATAGGATTCCAGTTTAGTGAATCTTGCACGCAAATCCTGGAAGACATACAGTGAGAAAGCTGATTCTATGTATTCCTGATAATAAAAATAACTAAGTGATGGAATGCTTGCTAGATACATGTCACGTATGAAAACAAGGAGTTCAGAGAGGTTAAGTAACTAACTCAAGGACACACAGCTAGAAAGCTGCAAAGCTGGGTTTTAAATACACCAGAGTTTATACACTTTCAGCCAGTGTTCTCAGTCTTTTCATTACTGCACTTCCTGAGGATCCTTTCTACATATTCCTAATGGCCCAACCCCATGAAATTGTAATATGACAGACACATTGCATATGTCTCTGTGCTTGATGTATATTTGTGCTTTACACACAAACAGTTAGATTTTTGGCCGGGTGTGGTGGCTCATGCCTATAATCCCAGCACTTTGGGAGGCCCAGGTAGGCAGATCACATGAGGTCAGGAGTTCAAGACCAGCCTGCCCAACATGGCAAAACCCTGTCTCTACTAAAAGTACAAAAATCAGCCAGGCATGGCAGTGGGTACCTGTAATCCCAGCTACTTGGGAGGCTGAGCCTGGAGAATTGCTTGAACCTTGGAGATGGAGGTTGCAGTGAGCTGAAATCGTGCCACTGCACTCCATCCTGGGCAGCAGAGACTCTTTCTCAAAAACAAACAAACAAACAAACAAAAAAAACAAAAAAACATAAATAAAATTAAATTTTTGGACCACCCTTTCTAAGAATCAATTTTCATCCCCGTTAAGAAGGTATGCTCTCTATTACCTCCATTTCTGATGGCTTTGATTGGGGGGCTATTTGTGGCTGCCACATTCCCCTAAAAAAACACAGACCAGGGCTATCCACAGGTGCCATCTTGAATAGCAAACGAAATGTTTCTGTTCAGAAAATTGAATTTGTCAGCCAGGTGCAGTGGCTCACATCTGTAATCCCAGCATTTTGGGAGGCCAAAGCAGGAGGATCACTTGTAGCCAGGAGTTCAAGACCAGCCTGGGCAACATAGTGAGACCCCCTTTCTCTACAAAAAATTTAAAAATTAGCTGGCTATGGTGGCATGCACCTGTAGTCCCAGCTACTCAAGAAACTGGGGCAGGAGGATGGCTTGGGCATGGGAGACTGAGGCTTCAGTGAGCTATGATCTTGCCTGGGCAACAGAGATTCTGTCTCAGAAAAAAGAAAAAGAAAGACAGAAAATTGAATTTGTCCCTAATACCAGCCTTCTATCAGTTCTGAGCCTTTCCCTTAGCTGCAATACCTTGTGTCTTGGGATTATCAAGGCAGGGTGGCGGAGTGCCTTGGAAAACAGAGATGATATTTTGGATGCTTTTTAAAAAAGTAAACAGTGTGGATTATTCTTGATTTTCTGTCAAAGCCTTCAGCCCTCACCCCTCAGGAGCCCAGAGCTGGAGTGTGCTAGCCCTCTCTTCCCACTTGCCCTTAATTAATCCCTGAAGACTCAGGGGTCCCTCTGAAGTGGTCTTCAAGAGCCTACTCTGGGGCCTGACAGGGGGCCCACTTGAGCCTCCCCGTCAGGGACAATGGCACTGCATTCTTACCCCGCTTCCGCCCCGCCAGGGCTCCCTTCTGACCCTCGGAAAAGGGAAGGACAACAAGGCCCTTATTGGAGGGCCCTGACATTGCAATGCCTGCTTTTGTCGTCTCCCTGGTGTCAGCAGGATCTGCCCCCCAGCCCCCATTCTCGGGCACTTCCTTCCCACTCCCATGGACTGATGTCAGTTCCAGAAAGAGTGGATTGTTCTCCCCAGCCACCCGGCGGCAGAGCGCAGGGTCCAAGACTGGGAGAAAGAAGGTGCGGAATCACCCAGCACCCTTGAGACAGAAAGCTCTTTAAACCTCCTACCAAGGACGCCCCCCGTCTGTGGGCGCCGATCCTGCCATTCAACAAGAAAGTGTGTCCTGGCATTTCTGATGGGGTGGGGGACATGTGTTGGACCTCCTGAGCTCATAAAATGAATCCTGCCACAGAAAGGAAATGGAGCTTGGGCGTGTTTTGAAGTCCAGAGGAAAGGCAGATGATGGTTATGGGGTCCCAGGACTATAAATGTGTGCCTTCCACTTTTTTTTTCTCAACGGTCTCATGGCTTTCAGCCAACTAAACACTAATTCAAGGATTTGGTGCCAAACATGAGGAATCTTCTAGAAAAAGAAGCTAACTGAAGGGGGCATGATACGGTCTTGAATTTTACGGTGACATTGATGTCTAGAGCCTTGGGAGTTTCACTGGTCCAATGCGCCCGTTTCACAGGGGTAAAAACAGAGGGCCCAAGGAAAGAAAAGAACTCACCTGAAGCTCCTACAGCCCAACATGTAGAAGGTTCTGGACATATATATATGTTTTTAGGCAGAGTCTCACTCTGTTGTCCAGGTTGGAGTGTGGTGGCATGATCTCTGCTCACTGCAACCTCCACCTCCGGGTTCAAGCAATTCTCCCACTTTAGCCTCCTGAGTAGCTGGGACTACAGGTGCCCACCACCATGCCTGGCTAATTTTTTTTTTTTTTAGTAGAGACGGGGTTTCACTGTGCTAGCCAGGATGGTCTCAATCTCCTGACCTTGTGATCCTCCCATCTCGGCCTCCTAAAGTGCTGGGATTACAGGCTTGAGCCACCGCGCTGGGTCAACTAAATTTTGTACTTTTTAGTGGAGCTGGGATTTTGCCATGTTGGCCAAGCTGGTCTCAAACTCCTGATCTCAAGTGATCTGCCTGCCTTGGCCTCCCAAAGTGCTGGGACTACAGGCATGAGCCACCACACCCGACCAGATTCTGGCTTTTAAGGGACTGTGTTTTCTTCCACAACAACTCTTCCCTGGCCAAAGTTTCTCATTACATTTCACATTTTCTATGAAGAACAAATAGAGCATTCTGTTCTATGGTGATATACAGGGATGCAGAATAATGGTTCTATAATGTTTCCTCTCTCTTTTTTTTTTTTTTTTGAGACAGGGTCTCACTCTGTCACTTAGGCTGGAGTGCAGTGGTGTGATCACAGGTCACTGAAATCTCTGCCTCCTGGGCTCAAGCAATCCTCCCATCTCAGCCTCCCCAGTAGCTGGGACTATAGGTGCACATTACCATGCACAGCTAATTTTTTTTTAAATTTTTTGTAGAGACAGGGTCTTGCTATGTTGTCCAGGGTGGTCTCAAACTCCTGAACTCAAGTGATCCACCCACCTCTGCCTCCCAAAGCGCTTGGATTACAGGCGTAAGCTACCAAGCCTGGTCTGGCTCTGGAACTTTAATCCATCTATTAACCATGTGAGTTTGAACCATCAGTCTAGCTCTTCAAATTTTCTCTCTTCCCACTGAGGAAAGAGGATCACTTACTTCATAGGGTCATTGGGAAGATTAAGCATGATATTGCAGCTGGGGGTGGTGGCTCCTGCTTGTAATCTCAGTACTTTGGGAGGCTGAGGCAGGAGGACTGCTAGAAGCCACGAGGTCAAGACAAGCCTGGTCAACATAGTGAGACCTCTATCTCTATAAAAAAATTAAAAATTAGCCAGGTGCAGTGGTGTGTGCCTGTAGTCCCAGCTACTTGAGAAGTTGAGGCTGGAGGATCTCTTCAGCCCAGGAGTTTGGGGCTGCAGTGAGCTAAGTTTTCACCACTGCACTCCAGCCTGGGTGACAGAATAAGATCTTGTCTCTAAAACAAAAACAGGGAAAGAAAGAAATCTACTTTATCAATCTACAAGGAACCCTGCAACTACCAAGTCAGTTTCTTGAGTCTCCTGACCAAGGTGTCGTCTTTAGAAAACCCTAATGGGGGCTGGGTGTGTTGGCTCACACCTGTAATCCCAGCACTTTGGGAGGCTGAGGCAGGTGGATCACGGGGTCAGGAGATCGAGACCATCCTGGCTAATGCGGTGAAACCCTGTCTGTACTAAAAATACAAAAAAATTAGCCGGGCATGGTGGCAGGCGCCTGTGGTCCCAGCTACTTTGGAGGCTGAGGCAGGAGAATGGCGTGAACCTGGGAGGTGGAACTTGCAGTGAGCCGAGATCGCGCCACTGCATTCCAGCCTGGGCGGACAGAGCGAGACTCCATCTCAAGAATAAAAAAAAAAAAAAGGAAAAAGAGAAAACTCTAATGGGGAGGTAGAATCTGTTTGGCAAGTTAAATGAATGAAGTTGAAATTGTCTAATAACCACACCCTCAGAGCAGGGAGTTGGATAGATGATTTTTTTTTTTTTTTTTAAGTGCCACACAGCCTGGGCAACATGGTGAAACCCCATCTCTATAAAAACTACAAAAATTAGCTGAGCGTAGTAGCACATGCCTATAGTCCCAGCTACTTGGAGTCTGAGGTGTGAGGAGCACTTGAGCCTGGGAGGTCGAGGCTGCAGTAAACCATGATTGTGCCACTGTACTCCAGCCTGGGTGACAGAGTGAGACCCTCTCAAAAAAAAAAAGTTACAGCTTCTGGATGTAACAGCTGTAGTCATCATCTTCACCTTGAAGATATCCCCTTAGTCCAAGCAAAAGAGTTTTTGAGAAGTGTATTTCAATATAATAGGTCTTCTTTGAGATTTTATGCATTTTATTTTATTCATCTTAAAACATTAATCTGAGAAAGAGTCCATAGGTTTTACGAATCTCTAAACAGACTGATGGCCAAAAAAAAAAAAAAAAAAAAAAAAGTGAAGGACTTCCAAAGTGTTCAATTAACATTCCTTCCCTTAAGCAGAAACTGAATAGGCAATGAGTCCCATGGGTGTAGGGTCTGATCCTCACTGTGTCCATCGGTAACAGTGCAAGGAATATGATAAATACTGGATAAATACTTACTAAATAAATGCATGAACTTCTAGCTATGGTGATGTTATATACTTGCTGCAGCCAAATTCCCCCTCTCCATCTTGTGCCATGGGAACGGTTGTTTTCTCAGGTTTATTCTTTCATGGATCTGCTTTCCTCTGACAGATGAAGCCCGCTGCTTTCTTTTTCTTTTTTTCCTTTTCCTTTTTGTTTTGTTTTGTTTTGCTGTGCGTGTGTGTGTGTGATGGAGTCTTGCTCTGTTGCCCAGGCTGGAGTGCAGTGGCGCAATCTCGGCTCACTGCAACCTCTGTCTCTCAGGTTCAAATGATTTTCCTGCCTCAGTCACCTGAGTAGCTGGGACTACAGGCATGTGCCACCATGCTCAACCAATTTTTGTATTTTTAGTAGAGATGGGGTTTCACCATGTTGGCCAGGCTGGTCTGGAACTCCTGACCTCAAGCGATCTGCCTGCCTTGGCCTCCCAAAGTGCTGGGATTACAGGCGTGAGCCACCATGCCTGGCCCACTGCTTTATTTTTCCTGGGAGTCTGCTGACTACCCTATGCTTTATCCCTTAAACATCCCTCTACTTGCCACCCGGTTAACCCCAAGTTGTGATTCATGTCTCAGCATTAATGATGTTTTCTTTGAGAAAACCATCCAAGACCATCCTAAAAATGTCCAGGTTATTTTTGAATTTCTTATGGATATATCTGACTCCAGTGGGATGGTGAATCAGTTCAAGTTATTTTTTTACCTGCAATCCCATTCTTCCCTTTGAGAAATAGTCTCACATTATGTGCATTTACATTCATTTGTGTGTTTTCTTGCTTAAGGACTGTCTCCTTCAACAGACTGTAAACTCCGTGAGGGCAGGGAGTATCTGTTTGGGGCATCTCTGTATTCTTAGCATTTAGCATGATGCTTGACACAGAGTAGGGGTTCAGTAGATAATTGTTGGATGGATGGATGGATGGAAATCATCAACGACAGAGGAGTTGCAGATGGGGTACGGGGGAGAAAGGATAATGGATTCAGGTTGAATATACGGCCTTTGAGTTATCATTGAAATGTCTAGGTAGAGACGCTTAGTTCTTTCTCTTGCTCCTGGGACTCAAGAGAAAGATCTGTCCAGACAGGGACTGATTTTGAAGCCAATACATTATTAGGGAACCATGAAATCAGGAGACCAAGAAGAGAGAGGAATTGAAGACGCAAATCCAGAATTAAAGCATGAATTAAAGAATAGGCAAAAAGAAAGAACCTGTTGGCAAGGTGCAGTAGCTCATGCCTGTAATCCCAGCACTTTGGGAGGCTGAAGCAGAAGGATCACTTGAGGTCAGCAGTTCAAAACCTGCCTGGCCAACATGGTGAAATCCCATCTCTACTAAAAATACAAAAATCAGTTGGGCGTGGTGGTGTGCACCCATAGTCCCAGCTACTTGGAAGGTTGAGGCACAAGAATTACTTTAACCCAAGAGGCAGAAGTTGCAGTGAGCAGAGATCATGTCATTGCATTCCAGCCTGGGTGACAGAGTAAGGCTCCAGGAAACAGGGAAAGGAAGGGGAGGAGAGGGGAAGGGAGGGGAGAAAAGGGGAGACCTTTCACGTGTGCACTGGGTACTAAGATGGCCAGAGATGTAGGGAGATCATTAGAATTAGAGGACCATGGGGTCATGAGAGCTGAGGAAACAAAGCATTTTCAAGGACACGTGGTCCACAGAGTTGATGGAGGCCAAGAGAATCACGGAAGATAAGGCCATGTGAACAGTTTCAACAGAGTGTGGTGTACAACAGCAGTGGATGGAGTACAGCGAGGTTTATCTCTAGCCCTCCACAATCTCCTTCCTGGAATATACTTGATTTCATCTTGCAGCAGTGACTTTTTACCTTTTCAGGAGAAGGGCATAGTTATCCACATACTTTGACAAGTTGAAGAAAACTATGAATCATCTACCCGGAAAAATGCACATCTATACAGCATCAGAAAACTAACATTTCAGAGGATTGTGGACCCACTGAAGCTGGAGCCCAGACAGGAAAAAACCAGCCAATTTAGGGGCTGGGAGTGAAATTTCTTCTTTCTTGCTTTTTTTTTTTTTTTTTTTTATATAGGGTCTGGCTCTGTCACTCAGGCTGGAGTGCCATGGCTCAATCTCAGCTCGCTGCAACCTCTGTCTTCCAGACTCAGGTGATCCTCCTGCTTCAGCCTCCTGAGTAGCTGGGACTACAGGTGCATGCCATTACCCTGGCTATTTTTCGGAGAGACGGAGTTTTGCCATGTTGCTCAGGCTGGTCTTGATCTCCTGAGCTCAAGCGATCCGCCTGCCTCAGCCTCACAAAGTGCTGAGAGTACAGGTGTGAGCCACCACCCCTGGTCTTCCTCACTCTTTTCGAAGTCTTTTTTAACTCAAAAAGTGGAAAATACTTGTTTTCTTTTTTCACCCCTAAGAACAACTAATGAGACTGTGAGTAGCTTGTAGGAACTACCAACATCTCAAAATGGTGTAGATGTTCTTTGTAATCACTTGGGAAACCTTTTAAAAATACTGGACCAGAAACTGTGGCTTACACCTGTAATCTCAGCATCCTGGGAGGCTGAGGTGGGCAGATCACTTGAGCCCAGGAGTTTGACACCAGCTTGGGCAACATGGTGAAACCTTGTCTCTACCAAAAAGTAAAAAATAAAAAAATAAAAATTAGCTAGCCATGATGGTACATGCCTGTAGTCCCAGCTTCCTGAAAGGCTGAGGCTGGAGGATTGTTTGAGCTCAGGAGTTCAAGGCTGCAGTGAGCCCTGATTGCACCACTGTACTCCAGCCTGGGCAATACAGTGAGATCCTGTCTCAAAAAAAAATAAAAGAAAAGGAAAAGAAAAAGAAAAAGAAAGAGAAGAGAAGAGAGAAGAAAAGGGTAGAGAAGAGAGGAGAGAAGAGTAGAGAAGAGAAGGGAAGAGAAGAGAAAAGAAAAGAAAAGAAAAGAAAAGAAAAGAAAAGAAAAGAAAAGAAAAAAGAAAGCCAGAGAGGGCCTATCCCCCAAACTTTAATTCAACCAGTCTGGTGTGGAGCTCAGGCACTGGGAACCGTTAAGGCGCCCCAGGTGAATTTAATGTGCAATTGGGTTAGAAATGGCTGTTCCCAATGGAAGGTTGCCATGGACATGCAGTGATTGGCGAGAGCACACCTGTTTGATTTTTAGCATCACTACATATGCTTTGATTCACACTCAACATTTTTGTGCTCCTTTTGGCTTGCTGGGTTGCCCTTGTGTTTATGGAACGTGGAGTTCTCTGGCCTTGAAATGGCTTTGAGTCCTGACATCAGGACTTAACCCTTCTACGCCTCCACTTCCTTATCTGGGCCCATGAGTAAGCCTGCCAACCCCCTGCTGCCCTGACTGGCGTGAGCAACGGCAATAAATAAATAAGAACAGAGACAAGAAGCTTATGTACTTTGGAGCTCCTGGTTCTATTTGATGTCATTGGACACCAGTTTGCTTTTCTTTAAAGCCTGTTTCTTTTGAACTGGGCTGCCGCAGTCTATAAAATTTTAATGCATGGATTTCCCATTGTTCGGGTGTCTGTGGGGCACCAGCCTTCCTGTTTCACCGTGGTGTGCCGACCAGGAAAGAAGCCGGCCGGCTGGGAGGTCTGGGGATAGTTGCCTTGTTTCTGGATATGCATGTGATTGTGTTCACTTTAGCAGATGGGATCTCAGACCCCACAAATAATCATAATAGCAGGCGTGCATCAAACTTACTGTTGGAGTCCCTGGGGGGTTCTGTGCGGGATCTGCATTATCTCCCAACAACCCCATAAAGCAAGGATTATTATCAGCCCTGTTTTAAGAGGAGGGAAGTGAAGTCTCCAAGAAGCTTCAGCCCTTTCCAAGGTCACACAGTTCCTAAGCAAATGGGAGGCATGAGAGGGGAGGGGGACAGACATATCTGACTCTAAAATTCACTCTTTTTTGTAAGAAACTATAGAAGACTTGTTTTTAGTTTCTTTTCCAAAACTCTGCTGTATTTGCTCAATTTTATTTTTGAGCGTGCACACACACGCACACCACAGCTGCTTTGATATTACATATGTTGGGAGTGTTTTCACAGAGCAGAATTGCTAGGGCGTTGAGTGTGCCTCCTGGATGGGGTTTTTGTGGCAGCACAAAGGTGATTGACCTCAAACACAAATTGGCTTGGCCCTGCAGAGTCCACCCAGTCTGCCTCTCTCTCCCTGTGGTTTTGTTCCTGCCCTTTCTCCTTAGCTACCAGGCTTTGTTCAACCGGGGACAAAACAAACAGGGGCTGTCTGTGGAGAATTGGCCTCTTCAACAACACAATGGGGAGCAGGAGGGGAAACAATTACTCAATAATTCAGATGTGGATGTTAAAACACTCACAACACAACCCCCACATTTACCTAAATTATCTGGGTAATTGCCTCCATTTTCAGCTTGGATTTGGCTTCTGTAAGTCCTGGGGCTTCAAGATGATTAATAAGGAGATTCTCATTTAGGCAGAAGCTGAGAGGACCAGGGCACTGGGGCGTTGTGGTGGAAGGGGACGCAGACGGGGAGGCCCCGTGTTCTGTGATGAAGTCCTGCATTGGAAGGGGAACTTGGGGCAAATCACTTACAGTCTCTGAGCCTCAGTTTCCCCAGCTAAACCTACAGTGAAAGCTGAGTTTCGTGTGTTTGTTTTTGAGACAAGGTCTTGCTCTGTGACCCAGGCTGGAGTGCAGCGGTGCCGTCACAGCTCACTGCAACCTCGACCTCCCCGGCTCAAGCGATCTTCTTGTCTCCTGAGTAGCTGGTACTACAGGCACGTGTCACCACACTGGACTTCTTTATTTATTTATTTATGTTTGTACAGAGGGGTTCTGGCTATGTTGCCCAGACTGGTCTTGATCTCCTGTGCTCTAGCAATCTACCCACCTCAGCCTCCCAAAGTGCTGAGATTACAGGCAGGAGCCACTGCACCCACTCTTTCTTAATTTATTATTTTATTTTTCAGAAAGACTAGTCAAATACAGTAGTGAGAAAAGGAGAAGGAATAGAATAAAGAGTCTGATCTGTAACTGACTGTGAACAATCAATTGAGATAACTCACTACCTTCTGACCAGCCAAAGCTGTTATCTGCACTAGGAAAGGATGGACGAAGAGAGAAAGGAAAGAGAAAAGAAAATTATTGTAGTCTCTTTTGTGTGCACTGAATTGCTACAAGCATTAGAAAGGAGTAAACATGACCTTATGTCTCCCCATTCAGCCTAAAGGAAAGCGAATCACAAAACCCTCCTTTCAGAGGAGCCTCCGCTTTTGTCTTTCAGCTTTAGGCATTCTGGTTTAGTTCACTGGAAGTGGAATCTAAAACAAAGCTGATTTCACCTTGAGCCTGCAGTACCCACCACCATTCAGCTTCCTTTGATTCCCACAATCTGTTATTTTTAACCTTTGACTGACT
Source organism: Colobus angolensis palliatus (assembly GCF_000951035.1). NCBI lineage: Eukaryota > Metazoa > Chordata > Mammalia > Primates > Cercopithecidae > Colobus > Colobus angolensis. The sequence continues at coordinate 2,824,587 of NW_012121709.1, forward strand.
CATTTTAAGATGAGACATCCTGCAACCAGCGTGTTCTCTCTAAGACCCTGCCCTGAGGAGGGGATATTTTGTGAATGAACAGGCTATTTTATTGAGGACCTACTAAATGCTGGATGTCTTCATGGGCTATAGCTCATTTTCATTTCAAAGTAACTTTTAAATTCGTATTATTAACCTCATTGGCACCTTGGGAGCCTAGCCTTCAAGAGACTGGGCCCCTGGTCTACACATTTTTGTTTTTCTTTTTTTGGTTCTGTCTCATTGCAACGAACTGGTCCAGGACTTTTTTTGCATGATTTGTAACACAGTTTTCTATTTTGACAAATGGATGTAGTAGCCACCCCTTCCTTTAGACCAGGAGTTGGCAAGCTTTTTCTGCAAAAGAAGATAATAAACATGTCCAATTTGGAGGGTCATACAGTCCCTGCTGAAACAAGACAATATGTAAATGAATGGGCATGGCTGAGTTCCAATAACACTTTATTTATGATCACTGAAATTTGCATATCATGTAATTTTCACATGTCATCAAGTACTGTTCTTTTTTGCTTTTACCATCTAAAAAAGTATGGCTGAGTGCAGTGGCTCGTGTCTGTGATCCCAACACTTTGGGAGGCAGAAGCAGGAGGATCGCTTGAGGCCAGGAGTTGGAGACCAGCCTGGGCAACAAAGTGAGACCCCATCTCCATGTAAGAGATAATCAAATAAATAAATCAATATTAAAAAGTAAAAATCATTCTTAGGTCAGGACTCCTAAAAGCAGGTGGCAAGCTGGACTTGGCCTGTAGGCCAAGTTTGTTGATGCTGTTGAAAGGACAGCGGAGAAAGGCTGGAGTGACAAGTGGAAAAGTCCCAAATGACCCAAATATTTCAAGAAGAGGAAATGCAGCTAAACAGACTTTGAGGTCAGCTTTGATCAGTTGCTCGCGATCTTGTAAGAAGCCCTCACGAACTGCCCGTTGTTTGCCTGGTCTCCTGAGAGCAGGTCAGTGAATGACACCCACCAGATCCTTGCCAGGGGTTGCTTATGCTCCCCTGGGGTACATATACTAAATATCTCATTATGGAATTTGTTATGTAATTATAATTATTATCTGCTCGGTAGAAGAGGAGGTAGAGGCCCTGAAAACCTGTAACAGGGAGACCTAAAGCAGTGTGGGAGGCTGGGAAAGATTTTCTGGACAAAGTGATGCATGTGCTGAAATGAACCCGAAGAGAAGGTGGGGGCCAGGCTGGGTGGCTCACGCCTGTAATCCCAACACTCTGGGAGGCTGAGGTGGGCGGATCACTTGAGCCCAGGAATTCGAGACCAGCCTGGGCAACACAGTGAGACCTGGTCTCTATAAAAAACAAAACATTAGTTGGGTGTGGTGGTGTGTGCCTGTGGTCTCAGCTGCTTGGAAGGTTGAGGTAAGAGGATCACTTGAGCCCAGGAGGTCAAGGCTGCAGTGAGCCGTGGTGGTGTCACTGCACTCCAGTGCCTGAGTGACGGAGTAAGACCCTGTCTCAAAAGAAAATAATAATTAAAAAGAAAGAAAGAAATAAAAAAGGTGGTGAAGGAATTCAGGCTAAAGCAGTGATTCTCAACCAGGAGTGATTTGCCTCTTCTCCCCCTACCCAGGACACTTGTCAATGCCTGGAGACATTTTCTATTGTCACAGCTAGGGAAGAGGATACTACTAGCAGCTGGTGGGTAGAGGCCGGTGCTGCTGCTGAACATCGTACAGCGCAGAGGACAGCCCCCCACAACAGAGAATCATCCAGTTCGAAATGTCAAGAGTGCCAAGGCTAAAAAACCTTGCGCTAAGAGAACAGCATGTACAAAGATGTTGAGTAGGAGAAAAGAAGTATGGTGACTTGGGCAACGTAGTTTGATTTTAAAGAAGAAAGCTGAGCACTGTGGCTCACGCCTGTAATCCCAGCGCTTTGGGAGGCCGAGGCAGGTGGGTCACTTGAGACAAGGAGTTTGAGACCGGCCTGGCCAACATGGCAAAACCCCATCTCTACTAAAAATACAAAAAATCAGCCTGTTGTGGTGGCAGGCACCTGTAAACCCAGCTGCTTGGGAGGCTGAGACATGAGAATTGCTCGAACCTGGGAGGTGGAGGTTGCCGTGAGCAGAAATCATGACACTGCACTCCAACCTGGGCGACAGAGCAAGACTCTGTCTCAAAAAATAAAATAGGCTGGGTGTGATGGTTCATGCCTATAATCTCAGTACTTTGGGAGGCCGAGGCTGGAGGATTACCTGAGGCCAGGAGCTTGAGACCAACCTGGCCAATATGGAGAAACTGGTCTCTACTAAAATCACAAAAAGTAGCGGCCAGGCGCGGTGGCTCACACCTATAATCCCAGCACTTTCGGAGGCTGAAGCGGGCAGATCATGAGACCAGGAGTTTGAGACCAGCCTGACCAACATGGTGACACCATATCTACTAAAAATACAAAAATTAGCCAGGCATGGTGCCACGTGCCTGCAATCCCAGCTACACAGGAGGCTGAGGCAGGAGAATTGCTTGAACCTGGGAGGCAGAAATTTCAGTGAGCCGAAATCCTGCCACTGCACTCCAGCCTAGGTGACAGAGCCAGACTCCATTTCAAAAAAAAAAACAAAGGAAAAAGTAGCTCGGCGTGGTAGTGCATGCCTGTAATCCCAGCTACTCGGGAGGCTGAGGCAGGGGAGGCAGAGGTTGCAGTGAGATGAGATCATGCCACTGCACTCCAGCCTGGGTGACACAGCGAGACTCCATCTCAAAAAATACAATAAGATAAAATAAAATAAAATAAGAATAGGGAGCAAAGTGAGCCTGGAGAGAGCAGTGGGGGCCAGATCAGGCATGCTGTAGGAGGCAGGGAAGGTTTGATTTGATGCCACAGAAGTCACTGAAACAGGAAGCTGATGAGGGCCCTGGGGTCAGTCCTGTGTGATATGACCAATGGGTTTGAGGGGAGGCAGTCAGGAGTGGATTTGGGGAACCCCATAATGCCAGGATTACCACTGGTGGGAAAGGCTGCTAGTAGCAGCTAGAATTGGCACAATCATCCGGGACCTCTCTCAGTAAGTGCGGTACCAGGAGAAGGCCTCATGAAAAAAGACAGCTAACTGGAAGACCAACCTCATCTTACTCATCTTGGAGTATTTTAAACCCACACACTGGATCTTGACTCATTTAATATCAAGGCCAGGCACAGTGGCTCACGCCTGTAATTCCAGCACTTTAGGAGTCCTAGGCAGACAGATCACTTGAGGTCAGGAGTTCGAGACCAGCCTGGCCAACATGCTGAGACCCCCATCTCTACTGAAAATACAAAAATAAGCCAGGTGTGGTGGCACATGCCTGTAATCCCAGCTACTCAGGAGGCTGAGACAGAATCACTTGTACCCAGGAGGTGGAGGTTGCAGTGAGATGAAATCGTGCCACTGTACTCCAGCCTGGACGACACAGCAAGACTCAGTCTCAGAAAAATAAATAAATAAATAATAAATAAATAAATAAATATCAGTTGAATTAAATGACGGAGATTGGTGAAATTAGAAATTGGCATAGGAGATGAAGCAATTTTCTCGAACGCTCAAGAGGGAAAAAGTGCTAAGTAAGTCTGTAAATGGTGGCTCACGCCTGTAATCCCAGGACTTTGGGAGGCTGAGGTGGGTGGATTGCTTGAACTGAGGAGTTTAAGACAAGCCTGGGCAACATGGCAAAACCCTGTCTCTCCCAGAAATACAAAAAAATTAGCCGAGCAAGGTGGCACAAGCCTATAGTTCCAGCTACTTGGGAGGCTGAGGTGGGAGAATTGCTTGAGCCCAGGAGGTAGAAGTAGTGAGCTGAGATTGTGCCTCTGCACTCCAGCCTGGGTGACAGATTGAGACCCTGCCTCACACACACACACAAAACTACCTAAATAAATTCTGCCTTTGTTGGAATTCCCGAAAGGGGAAGGAAGTAGGAACTACTGACAGAGCAGGTGCTTTGCGAGGATATTTGTCCCTTGCTCTTTACAGCACATCTGCCTGTAAGGATGTGGGTATCATTATTCCACTTTTATTTTATAAGGAATTCAGACCCAGAAAAGTTAAGCCACCTGGCCAAAGGACACACAGAAAGTAGGTGGCAAAGCTGGGACTCCAGTCCCATTTTTCTGCCTCTAAATTCTAGTTATTTCCCTTGCCACCATTCTCTCTATCTCTTATTTTTCCGAGAATGGCCGCGGGGCTTGCTTCACTGGAATGCAAGTTCCATGAGAACAGAGAGCATGTTCCGGTGATGATTAATTGCTGAATAAATGAATGATAGATAAATGAATATGTGACAGCCTCCCAGAAGTATTAGAAAAGCCTCATGCACTTTCCCATGACACCAGCAGATGGCGGCAAAACAGCATCTTAGCAAAGGCAGAGGCAAACACTTGGCGTTTCTTTTATTTATGTATCCTCTCTTCCTCCATCTTTGCAAAACAGGTAGTTTGCATTTCCCCTATACTCCACCTCCACCCCCTCCCCATTCCGGAGGAACCAAGAGGTAGTGCTCACAGACTGCAGTCCTCCCTTTCTGTTTTGATGTCTTTGTCCCACCTCAGAGACAAGGATGTTTCAAGAAACGGAAGAAATAACATCAGAAGAACTTTAATGGCAAGGAAAACCAGTGCAGAAATGACCTTTTTATTGACAAATAGAGAAAAGGTATCGTGTCCCCAGCTGCTGACGAGGCAGACACAGGCTGTCATCCAACACTGGCCTCATCATCCATACTTTTGTGATTTGCCTTAAAGGGAAGTTTGGAGTAGAATAGAGGTGGGCAGGGGAATTTCTTGTTGCAACAACTGAAACAGAAGTGTTGGGGGTGGGATGGTGGCAGTGGAGAGGAGTGGGTAGCCTTGGTTTACATCATTTTGTTTGAAATCAGTCTTGATTTCCTTGACGCCAGGAAGAAATCCATCCCTAAGTGGCCAAGCACCGCCAAGAGACATTTATTTAGTCAGGGCCTAAGAGTGACAAGGGACTTCCCTGTGATCCTATTTTAACAGAGGGGAGGAAAGAGGAGTAACTATCTTTTCCCTTGGACATTCTGCAGTGTCTACACTATTCCTTTATGGCTGTGAATTTTCATGTGTGGTTGGTATGTTTGCCTGAATAAAAAGTGAAAGAGACACAAGAAGGAGACAATGACAGAGAGAAAATACATCCACTGGAACCACTATAACCTCTGCCTTCCAAACTAGTGGAATCCCTGGGCACATTTAAATGTGACCCACACACATGTTTCAGGTAGGTGCCTACTTTGTTCTAGGCTTTGCTGAGCAATGAAGAGAAAGGGAATTACCTGCATTGAAAGAGGTCCAAGCCTCTCCCTTGTTCATTCTTGCCCCAAGGAAAAGATTCAGGTGATTCTCAGGCCCCAAACTACCCCCTTCCAAACTATCCACTCTGATTTTCCAAAATTCAAGCCCCTCTCCAAGTAATCACAAGAATTAGGGTAAAACACACACACACACACACACACAAAATCCACCAGGTATGGAAAGAGCTAAGCCTTTCTGAAGACCCAAACACGGGTGAAACCTGTCCATAGCAAATGTCATCCTGAAGTATGTGGAGGTGGAAGGTGTGGGGGTGCAGGGGCCAGGGAACCCTCAACCTGGACCCCAATAGTCTCTCCATGAAGCGGACTCCCTGTAGCTCGTTTTACCCTTGATCTTGAGGTGGGAGGCACCTACTGAAAAGCAATGTTGTTTTATGAAAAGTGGTTTCCTTTTATTACCTGTGATAGCCCAGTGGGGGTGGCCCTAGCAACAGGAAATTAACATAGAATTCATTGGAGGGCGATAATGATTGTTCATAACCATTGGGTTGATAAGTTAATATCATTAATTACTCAACAAATTATACAATGCCCGAGGCCTTGGGGTCTGGAGAATATTTAAGATAAGCAAGGAAAGGGCGTCCTTCCCTGAGAGACACGGAGAGAAAACTTCTCAAGTTAAATTCTGCTTAGCCAAGACTAGAATCGTTAGGGACCACCTTAAGTGTTCCCCAATCCTCCCATTTCGTATTGTTCCCAGAGCAGTGATGCGGGCGCCTTACTTTGTTTGGGCTCACACACTTCTGAGAATCTGAGATAAATTGTAGGATCCCGTCGAGAAATGTGCACCTCTGCACAATAACAGACCTGCGTATGATTTCAGGGGATTCACGGGAAGTCCTGAGCACTCTCTTTCTATTCGAAGGCCTAGCCCTGGGACTCATCCCAGTTAGCTCAAGGGTGCTGGCTCTGGAGGAGTGGGTGCCTGGGGGGCAGGGTGGGGGGAAAGCCGGGTGTCGGTTGGGGTGGTGGGTGCGCCATTTGGCGGATACATATTCAGCGCTGGTGCTTCTAACAGGCTCCCATTGCGGCTGTATGCCTGGGTTGGGAGGGTCGGAGGTTGAGGGTGACTAAGGTAACGACCGGAGACAGCTGGCGCTTCTGCGCGAGTGAAGGGCGCCTGGTCCCGGCATAGAAAGAAATAAAAAAAAAAAAAAAGTTTTGTCAAAGATGTCCGCGGTGGGGACTGGGGTGGACAATGCGCAAAAGTGTTAGGAAAAAAGTTCGCGCCCGACTGTCAGTTCCGTGCCTGCGGTGTTCCTGACGCTTTGGGGACCTTTGGGGGACAAGGGGTGGACCTTCCTGGGCCCGCCACGCGGGCACGAAGAGCACCTAGGCTAGAGTTGACTGTGCGGGCCTGGGGAAGCCAGTCTGTCCTCCGGGTGCAATTCCCCAACTCGAAACCAGAGCCCGGGTCATTAGCGGGAAACCGAAGTGGCGCGGGGATCGCATTTCAAAAGCTCAAAGAGACAGGCTGACTGGGAGCGCTGGAATGGGGGGGCCATGGTGGGAGTGAGGGTAGTGAGGGGAAGAGCCGGACCGCCCGGACAGTACCCGTCCAGATTCCAACCGGTTGGGTTCCATCCGCACCAAAACCTTCCTCTCTTTTGTCCCCCATTCCAGAGACTGCGCCTGAGTCTCATTCCCCGCTTTGGGGAGACCCAGGACCCAAAGGCAGTCAGAATTCACCCCAGCCGCGGCACAGAAGCGCCTTACGTTTTGGGGGCAGGCGCTATTTCCTACTCAAGCCACTTATTTCCACCCTTACCCAATGTGCAGCCAGACCCAAGCTCTGGCTCTCTAGGGCCGTGGGGCCTGCAGTTGTCCAGGCTGCAGGAACCTGGGCCTGGGCCGCACCGCCCGGTAACCAGGCGGCGCTTTTCCTTCGCAGGGCTGCACCCTTGGCACCCCTTCGCCGGCTTCTCGGTAGAATCCTTCTTTCCACCAGCTGAACCCCTGGGCTTCTAGCTGGGATCAAAGCGTTGGAAGTGAGAGGGCAGAAAAAACTAAAATTTTGTAGGTTACTGGAAGCTGGGCAGGGTTGAACACAGAAAGAGCGAAGATCTCTGTGCCTGCGGCGTCTCCACCTGCAGTCCCCGGACTGCGCTCGGCCTTCGCTCCTGGGTAGACAGAACACAGCAAATGCTAGGGACGCGGGGGAGGATCTGAGGCGAGTAAAGACAGCCTCAGACACCCAAAACCCGAGTCTTGCTTCCAGACCCCGCGGGAGAGGGAAACCCCGGCGTCACCGTGGTGGTCGCTCTGCGGCCCCGGCGCACGCCAGCTCTGTTGTAATTTCCTCTCCCCCGCGGTTTCCCTCGCGGCTCAGATCGGGACCAGAACGCGATCAGCTTCAGTGCCCCGCCGCAGGCATTTTTAAATAGAGTATTGCGTTCCCCATTCAACCTCTCTCTTCCTCTACCTGGGAACAAAGGCCCCAAAACCGCCGTCTTAGCTGGCACGGGTGTCTCGGGACACAGAAGAGGGTTGGCCGGGGAGTGGGACGCTGAAATAAAAGCTGTCCTTGTACATTGCACGACAGATGTACAAAGAAATTTAAACGTTCTCGTATTTAAAAAAAAAAAAGAAAAAGAAAAAAGCTTGTGACGCACTCCAAAATCCAGAACATCCCCTCAGATTTCTGTAAATCCGGGACATATGCACCGCAGGTACTTACACCTCCACCTGAATTAGGAAAGGGAGTTACAGTGGATCCTGGAGCCCACTTCGGTTTGAATCTTGGCTCCATAATTTCCCCAGCGGATCTTGGGTGATTTAACGGTCTGTGCCTCAGTTTCCTCTCTTGTAAAACAGAGATAAAGATCATATATACTTTATAGGGTTAACTGTGAAGGCTAACGGGGTCACTTTTATGGGGTGCTTCACCGAGTGCCTGGCTTGTGCGCGTGCCCCTTGTATGCCAAGTATTTGTATTATTCTTGTTTCGTGTACTTTGAACGCCGACATCTGCAACATATACTTCTTGATTATACGCATCTTGATTATAAAACAACCAAATGCATCTACATCCGGAACTGTCTTGCGCATGAACTTCTAAACCCAAATTGGAAGAGACAGCTACAGATGGAGCACGCACAGCTACACGCAAACACACACATATCCTTCTAACACCTGCAGTTCCTGGTCCCAGAATACAGACACCAAAGAGCTACCCATAGATAGGAGTCCATACTGGGCTACCTACAGAAGAGCCCAGGTCGCCGCTGGCGGCCTCGCAGCTGCACCCCGACAGCCACTCTCTTGGCTGGTTGCCGTGAGGTCACATTGGAAACCAGCGAGGCAGAAAGCGCGCTGTCGTGAAGCGTTGCAAGCCTCTCAGAGCAGCCTGAAGGCGGCTATCTGTCTGCTGGCTTAGGGGAAAGGTCAGAACCTGGATTTTCCTTCTTGGATGGAATTTTTTTTTAAGGACCTACACGTCGGGAACTGTCCCCGCAAAGAAAGAGTGGGTCCCAGAACAGCGCAGATACAGAGAGAGGCCCTCATCGCGCGAGCGCGCGCACTCACACACACACACACACACACACACTCCCTCTGGCACACACCCGGCTCCTTCGGGTTGCCGGGACCTCGGGAGGGAGCCTCAAGGTCGTGACCCCTGCCTCTGGCCGAGCGCGCCCTTCAGCCCCTGCAATTAGCGCCGGGAGGTCAGCAGGAACCCGGACGCCTTCACCCGCGGCTCAAAGCACAGCAAAAGGCGACCCCATCCCCTCCCCTCCGCCGGTCTCAGACGCCAGGGCGCAGCCCCGACTGGAGCCGACCTTCCCGACAGGCAGGGGTTGGAGACCTCTGACCGGCACCCGCATTTGTCACCTTAAATCTACAAATCACGAAGGCGCTGGGCCCTGCAGGCTGACCCTGGTAGGGACTGCTGCTCCTGCGAGTCATGGCCTTTGTCCTTGTAGACTCGGCCAGGTTAAAAAACAAAAACTTCCAAAGTTGTAGAGTAAAAAAAAGAGAGCCCTGGTACAAGGAAGTTGTCCCCAGGGCAGAATTTGAGGTGTGTATGTTGGGGAAGGAGGTGTCCTTTTTCTATCCACCCATCGCGAATTCAGGTTATCTCCTGCCAGGCGGGGTCCAGAACAAGGGTCTAGAGATTTCTACAAGCAGCAGCAAGGAACTTGTCCAGAGAATTATGAGCCAGGGTTCCCGCACTGAATTTTCTAACATTCTTTGGAAACCCAGAGGAGGGCAGGACTGTTTTTCTCATCTGAGGCACAAACAGGAGTGAATGTGATATCCAGGAAAGAGGGGAAGGCGGCTTCTTCCGAGGCTGAGAATGGGGCTGGGGACGGAGGAGGAGGGGAGTGGGGCTAGGAGTTGGGGGGGATGAGAAGGAGCAAAGACGAAGTGCCCAAGTTCCGGAACCCGGGAGGCGCTGGGGTGCCGAGGCAGCTGCGGCGACCTGGACGCATTCGTAGATGAGACAGATAGGTGGCACTCGAAGCCCAGAAAAAAGGCGAAGGCGCCTGCCCTGAGTGGCCTCTGGGGCGGCCGCAGCCACCATAAAGCCTGCGGCGAGATTGCGACCGGCGCCAGGTGAGTAATAGGCAGCAAAATCCAGAGAGACTGCGAGCCGTTCATCCCCTCCACCCCTGTCCATCAGCGCCACAGGAGTTACTCATTAACATCACAATATACAAATGAGATACACAGGAGATTAAAAAAAAAAAAAAAAAAGAACGCCAGTAACAGAGGCTGGACACACGTCTGAGCAGGGTCCCCAAATCGGGGGCGGGGGGAGAGAGGGGAGGAGGTAAGCAAATTTGGACTGAGAAAGAAGAGAAAAGAAAAGCATTTCTTCCCTCTTTGAGGCTGAGTTCTTTTTTCCCCAATTCGGGAGAGCGCCGCTGGGCGCCACCAGCCAACCACCACCTTCTCAGAGGCGCGGACACCGCGCCTTGTCGCTGGATCCAGAGCTGGCCCCTTTAGGCTGTAGCCGCTGCGCGGAAGGTGCGCGCCCTGAACATCTCCCAGTCCTCGGGGGAGCCCCCGCCTCAAAGGTCCCCAGGCCCCGTCTCGGCTCTGGCCCTGCCACCCCCGCAGCGCACCCTGCCGCCCCCCAACTCCGCACCAACATACTCTGGTTGTCTGTCTTCCCTCCCACCCCCGGGAGATATCGCAGAGGAGGCCGTAGGGGTCCCCACGTGCCTGGCCAGAGATGGAAGGGGCTTTGCCCCGCTCTCCAAAAGGTCTCGACCTCGATCCCTTCCAAGTACAGGATGAGGGAAGGGAGGGGGTGTCCTCCTCTCCGGTCATTCAAGAGGCCTGAAGGTGACAGGGACGTGGGGCCGGGCTGGCGGGCTCCAGGGGGTGGGGGTTGGGGGGTGGGGAGGGAGGCAGCCGCCAGGCAGGCTCCAGCTGGGTCTTCACGTCACGGCCCCCAGGGCAAGAAAAGGGCTATGGACTAACCCTCGAACCTTCCCGTGCCGCCCCCGCCCCCCAACAGACACGCACCTCGGAGGCGAGGCCGCGGGTCGGGAGACCAAAAGACTGACAGTGCCTCATCATTTTTTATTGAATGTTTCAAAGATAAATTGAACTTCAAAAGGCAACTCCCCGAACAGCCTGGAGACTGGTTTGAAGGGGAGACTAGGGGAGGACGTCAGCCTCCTGGGTGACTTTTGCCTTGGAGGGGGTGAAATGTGCACCCTGGAATTACCTTTCCCCTTTCAGGGATAATTTCCCTCCTCCCTCGCGTGACACAGCTAAGTTTTCGCGGAGCTGGCCGCGCTTCGCACGCACAACTCGGGATGGATGGGGCCTCCTCGGGGCGCCTTGGGCCAGCCGGGTTCAATTTGAGGCACCAGGGACTGCAGGGTGTGTGGGGGGTTGCGGAGTGGAAAGGCGTTGCGTCTTGTCCCCTTCTACAACCTGGAGGGCTGCTGCCTAGCCAAGCCCGCTCGGACTGCTGGGGGATTCTGCTGGCCTTTTCCCCGAGTCAAACACACTGGTGCAAGAAGATATTTTTGACTTGGATTCGCCAGATTGATGTCAAAAGGGAGGGCGAGCTTAAAACGAAAAGCATTCGTACTGCCGAGCTTATTTTTGGTCGGATTTGGGTGGGAAAACCTGACTTAGGGAGCACGTTAGTCTTTTTCCATTAAAATTTGAAAGTATCGGAAATTACTCTTCTTTCTGTATTCTCATCAGGCCCCTTTCCGTCTCCCCGCTTTGCTCCCTAATTTAAAGGAAAAGTAATTTCAGATTGAAGTGGCTCCTTTCGCTCAAGTAAGGGACTTTTGTTTTTCGCTTTGTAACTTGAGGGACATCTCATTTTGGTTCGCTGGGGGCGGTCTTAATTATTTAAAGGTGAAGGGAAGGGGGTAAACTCAGAACAAGAAGAGAGTAAAGTCTCCCCTGACTGTCCACCTTCAGGAAAGGTTCCCAAGGAAAAGCATTTAACACAGGCCTGAAGACATTTCAATAAAAATTTATTGAAATTTCAGTGATGTTTTAAAGAGAGGGGAAAAAAAATACAGAAAACCAAAGAACTCATCAACAACTATAACACAAAATATACCTTCATGAATTTGTCTTTAAACCATCTCTCAGCACCTGACTTTTGAACTGTGAATATATCTCTATAGGCACCAATTCAAAACACCATCGATATTGACAACAGTAGTAAATTCCACTTCATTGTGAGGAAATCAGAGACTAGCACATACAAATAACAAAAGAAAAATTAGCAAGTCAAACCACAGCCTCTGCCCTCTTCCCTCCCCACAGCAATCTCAGTTATATTTTAAGGAATTTGAAGTGGAGCTGGAAAGTGGCACTCCTTCCCCTATTTTGGCTAAAATAGGAAATAGCACTTTCCCCCACTTTCGGACATTAAAAAAGAAAACAAAAATGTTGCAGACAACTCTTTTGAAAGGGTATGGGTGTTGGTGCAGGAAGTGTGTTTTCTAGTGTTAACAGCAATTCTGTGACCTGGAAATAAACCTAACTAAAGAAAAACAAGAACACAAAACCTGACAGTTGCAATTCTATTTACACAGAGCTATGTACAATGTCAATAAATTAAAGTTTAATTTTCCAAGCATTCATATTCCACCTATTTACAAGAGTTATCAAATAATTACATAAATACTTTGTCTAATAGTCTCACTTCTTCTTTATTATTTTTTTAAAACCTTGTTATTGCATATACAGGAAAGAGAACTGTCAAAGAACATGGATCCTGCTACAGAGCTTAGATAAAATAAATTCATTTTATGTGTTTTGCCCACTCCTTCCCTTTAAATCCCCCCCTCCCTTGGGTCACTGATCTGAGGGCAAAGGATTGGGAAAAGGGTAGGGGGCTATATTGTTTTCTCTCTAAAAGCAAGCATTCAAAATAAAAACCACAAATACATTACTGTGGACATGCAAGAAGAGACCTATAGCGGCTCTGAAAACATCACAAGAATATTAAAAAGACACAGATTTTCTTAATATAGACTAAACAAGGACGGTAGGGACTTCCCTCCCCAAACAAAGCTGCTCAGTCATTTATTGAGAACCGATAATGCAAGTCCCCATAAAGTTTTTAATCTGCACAAACTGAATCATGTTAATGTATTCACTTGTCCCGATTTTTTTTTTTGAAATATTTTATTTTTGCTTCCACTTGACACAGTGAAGGAAAAAATATATAAATCCGCACTCAGGAGATGTCTTTGAACACCTCCCCGCCCGGTGGGCAGAGACCCAGACCAGCCTTGCTGGAAGTTGCTCTGGACATAAATGTTGGAACTCCCACCCCCAACAGCTCAATGCAACCGACGTTTCTGAACCCCCAGAATCTGATCCAGATCCCGGATATATAAACCACGCCAAGAAGACAGGGGCTGTCTCTAGCACATTCTCTCAAGGGAGTCCCGGGCCCCTTCCCAGATGCAACTGCAAAAGGAAGGGCTAACGCCATGGCGGGCCCGTGGTTTATTTTACATCCGACAAAGTGCACGGCAGCCTGGACTGGACTGGAATGAAGAGACGTGTCTGGGAGGGGTCTACGGGGACGCGCTGCGGGACCTGTCCGGCTTGGCTTCCAAGCCGCTGACCAACCGCTGGATGCTCTGCAGTTCGCTGGTGGCCGCCTCTTTCTCCGCGCAGAGTTTGGGCGACAAGGACACGGAGCTGGAGGAGAGCGTGGAGGAGCGGCTGTTGAGTTCAGAGCCCGAGTCCACCGCCACCGAGGCCGGGCTGGCGGCCAGGGCAGCGACTTTGCCGTCCAGGGGCCCCGTGGCCGCCGCCATGGAGGGCAGGGCGGTGGTGAGCAGGCTGCTGCTGTCCGGGACCGGCACCGGGATGGAGTAGGGGCTGTAGCGCAGCCGTGGGCGCATGGTGTTCAGATTGAGGAAGGGGTGGCGGTGCACGGAGCTGGAGGCTGCCGCAGAGGAGGCGGCCGCGGCTGCGGCCATGTACGTGTAGGGGTAAGGGAACAGGCTTCCGAAAGGGGACATGGCCAGGCCCTGGGGTGAGAAAAGAGACACACAGCGCGTCAGCCAGGTGGGAGGAGCCTACCTCATCCATCTCCTCTCTTCTCCCCCTCCAACAATGGGCAAGCCATGAATCCCTGATATGTTTTGCTGTTGGTGTGTTTTTTTGGGGGGAGAGATGGGTGGGGGCAGGAGATAAGTCAGCACTCAGAAATCTCTAGGTACAAATCTTAGCTGTGTCATCCTAGGCCAAGAGACTTTGATTCACTTTTTGTGCCTCAGCTTCCTTACAGGAAGAAAAAACAGGGAAATCATAAGTAATTCATACGCTTATTGAGGACTTTGTAGATACTAAATGAGTGAAAGCCTGCAATAGGCTGCACACAGTGTGTGCGGGCCCCCAGGAAATCTCCCCTTAAGGGTTACTCCTTGCACCTGTTAAATGGGGATACAGATTCAGTTTACACCACAAAGGTAAGCAAGGGGAAGCCAGAGGACATACATTATTAAGAATAATTTTTAAAATATTTCTTCTTCCCCAACCCCCATCCTCCCACCCCAATCTCCTAGAAGTTTCTCCAAAAAAAAAAAAAAAAAAAAAGTGAAGATCTTAATCTTAAGCAAAAGGAAAATGGGGGAGGGAAATAAAAGGGCATTTGCTATAAACAGAAACAAAGAAATTGTCCAGCATGATTTACTGGTGTTCCAGGTGAGAAGTCGAGGTAGGCCCCAGGAGTTCAGGAGTGCACTAAGCTGGGAATTGGCAGAAGCAGCATTTAAGATGCAGGGACCCTGGCCTGGGCCAGTTCTCTGCACCATGCCTTGAGGTGCCCTTAAGGTTTTGTCTGTCCAGGCAGCCCCTGGTCTACCAACCACCTGCCCACCTAGGACAGGGTCTCCAGGAGAAGCCAGCAGAGGAAATGGGAGGAATTGAGAAACGCCAGAAGCCGAGCCTTTTCTCAGCTCCCTCCTCCCTGGAGGGGGAGGCCAATCTGGCTTCTTGGCTCAGGGAAGGGAGACGAATGTGCTCAGACAAAACAAAAGGCAACAGCATGCAAAACCTCATAGAACCTTTTCATCGAGTTCAGGGTGTTTCCAGCGCCTGAGACTTCCCCCCAGCACAGCTGTCTGAGCCACACACAGGCCTCTAGGCCTGCCCCAGTCCCTGCTTATCCCTGTCCTCTGACATTTCCCACGTGTGCACAACCATTAACCCTTTGAGGAATAGGCTGGCCTGTTTGGGTTTGGGGGTGGGGAGAAGAGCTTGGAATGGGAGGAAAGGCTGGAGGAATCAAGACTGAACTCCTACTCAGGAAGTAGTCACTTCCCCTCCCCAGGCCTAGAGTCCCATTCCTGGGGGAGGGTTGACTATGAGACACTTAAGAGACATGTCAGCTCTGAAGCTAAAACCAGAAACCCTCAAAGAGGCCCTGGAGTCAGACAGCCTGGGGTCGAGTCTCAGCTCCACCATGTACCAGCTGTGTGACCTTGGACAAGTGACTCAGCATCTCTGGGCGTCTTCCCCTTCATCTGTAAAATGGAGGTGATAATAGTACCCCTGAAGGGTTAGGTCAAATGAGTCAATACAGTACAAGCACTTAGAAGAATGCCTGAAAGTAAGTGCTGTGTCTAGCTGTTATCTTTATTACTACCTATCTAATCTGCTGGAAACGGCCTTTAACTTAGGAAAAATTTTAAAGTTTTTCTGGGGTGAATGGGGAGAATGAAGTCATGATAACTCAATGAGCTAAGCCTTGAACCTGGTAATGGCTCAGTAAAAATTATTACAGCTACTAGGCCAAAGGGGTCGGTGTGGGTCTGCTGGCAAAGGACAGGGAAACTGGAGAAAAGGTGGAAAGACTGAAGGAGTCAGGAAGAAGGATCCATACCTGAGAGGCCAGGACGTGCTGCTGGAGGTGGAAGGGCAGGGTGGCCGCGGACGCCCCGGACAGTCCCTGCGCCGCGGCGGCAGAGGCCATGGCCGTGGAATCCAGGCCCGAGACGCCGGTGGAGGCCCCAGACACGGTGGCCAGGAGGGGCCCCATGCCGGCGGCTGCCATGCTGGAGAAGGCGCCCCCCATGGCAAACTGGCTGGGGTGCAGGAAGAGCGGGTGCCCGTTGAAGAACTGTTGGCCTGCCAGGCCCGGAGCGAAGCCGAGGCCGGGCAGGGGACCCTGGGCCAGGTGCGCAGAGGCCGCGTCTGACTGCACTGTGAGCGGCGCGAAGGCCTCTTTGCCCGGGAGCGCGCGCGCCTCCTCCACCTTGGCCGGTGCTGCGCCCTCGCGACCCGGACTCCTGCGCTCCTCCGCGCCCAGGCCGCGAGTGCTGGACGAGATGGCGGCGGGGCTATGGCGCGAGTCGGGCGACGCTTTGTCCAGCCGCCCGCTGTCCCGGGGCCGCTCGGCGGCGAAAAGGTGCGCCTTGACAGCGGGGCTGCCCTTGTCACGGCAGGGCTCCTCGGACGTGGTGGTGGAAATCTTGGCCGCGTCGCAGGCCTCGGGGCCGTGCTCCTCTTTGCTCTCGGCCTCGGCGTCGCTCTCACCCTCGCTGGGACATAAATCTACCATAGGAGAAGAAAAAAACCAAGGCAGAAGGGCGTTAGCTCCAGTCTGAGCCAATGACACTCCAGTTCCCAAGTTGGAATCCTAGCTCGTGGCTTAGGGGCTGTGTAATCCCGGGGAAAGCCCCCTTGCCTCTCTGCACCTCAGTGTTCTCATCTGCAAAATGGGGATAATCGTGCCCAACAACGTTGCTGGAAAATTCAATAAGCGATTAATGAATTTAAAGTATTTACCCAGAGTTTAAACTTTCCCTTAGATGGACAAACCCCCAAATCAGTAGCACTTCTTATTATAATGAATTTTACTTCTTTTTTTTTGAGTTCCTGCGGTGCAAGATTTCACATACATTTCCCCATTCGATTGCAAATTAACTTTTTAAAAGTAAAAACTAACATTAAAACTCACAGCTGGAACATATTCTAATTACTGTTAAGAGTTTTTGGTCAGTGAATGACAAGAGAGCAGCACCTTCCACAAATTTGTGAATTACTCTGGAAGGATTTGTTTGGCAAGAACCCTGACATCGGAATTAATAATGGCAGAACGGACACCTGTCCCTCAACACCAGCACTCGGTTGAACCTTCTGTGTTTGCCCCAGTCCCTGCAGACAGAGATGAGTGTCGGGCAGCCGGCTCACCGCCCGGGGACAATCGTAGATTCTTTTTTGCTTTCACCACACCCTCTGTGGGTGTTCCACCAGAAGAAAAGAAAAAGGGATCCTATTTTATGTTTAAAGCTTAAATGGATTGAAGACATAAAGGACTTGCATTTTATTTCACTAAAAACAGGTTTCTTCCCGTCGAGAGAGAGAGAG
Source organism: Colobus angolensis palliatus (assembly GCF_000951035.1). Classification (NCBI taxonomy): domain Eukaryota; kingdom Metazoa; phylum Chordata; class Mammalia; order Primates; family Cercopithecidae; genus Colobus; species Colobus angolensis. Next base: position 2,841,767 of record NW_012121709.1, read on the forward strand.
AGAGAGAGAGAGAGAGAGAGAGTGTCTTTCCAAATAAATAGTGCTTGCTCTTTAAACACAGGAAACAGAGGGGGGAGTTGAGCCATCTCATCCACTCCTCACCCCCTCCGCTCTCCCCCCACCACTGTGGTGCTCTCCCCCCACCGCAGATCCCCAGTGTTCCACCTCCTCTCCCAGGTCAATTGTTGCTCTATAGCTGGATGTTTTCTAGGCCACCTTCCCGCTTCCAGGTGGCAGAGAATCCCTTGCTTCCCCCCAACCCAGTCCAACACATTGTAACCTAGAGTTCAAAGACAGTGAAAAGTCAGCAGTTGGAGCCTCTCTTGCTTAGAGAGAATGGGAGGAGAAAGAAACAGAGACAGAGAGAAAAGAGAGAAGCGCTTCAAGCAGGTTTTCAAAGCTGCTTGCCAAGAGGTAGTATGCAAACAGACACCCACCTCCCCTCCCCACCAGCCAAATAAGGATCTGGGGGAAAGGCCTCAGTGCTCTCCTTCTACTGCCTTAGGGGGGAAGGGGAGACACACCTGATACCTCTTTTTGAACTCCGGCTTCTGTTTAAGAATGTTTAGAAGGGTTCTAGCTTTTAAAGGGCAAGTGCCCTGCTTGGTGCCCCATCCCCCTTCAACTCTTCCAGGTCACGAGGAACTGGAGTCTAGTGATCACAAAGGTGACATGGCTTACCTTTGAGGTTCGACGTCCCTACAGTGGAGACGGCTGGAGAAGAAGCCTGGGCGAAGCAGTTGAAAGCTGCTTGTTCGCTGGAGGACTCGTCGGAGGTCCCGTTCTCCTTTTTGTGTCTTTCATCAAACACCCTCATGGACTGCAGGGTGAGCTGTTTTCTGTGGCAGAAGCCCACACCCACGTTACAGAATGTAACATACATTTCCCCTCTTTGTTTCCCTTACCCTTTCCAAAGCGGTACACACATGCCTCACACCCTGCCTGTGGCCCAGGGACAACACTAATTCGCTGAAATGTGCTTGCCCCAGGGCAGCAACATAGACCCAAGCATTGTTCTTGACCCTGTAACTGGGCTGAAGAGTGTGGCACAGGGTTAGGGAGAAAGCAAGGAGGCTTCAGTTGCATTTATTCAAGATGGGGGTTTCATTAGGAAAAGGCATTTGCTTGGGCTGTGAAATTTTATTTAAAAGCAAGAGGAGAGGCTGGATCTAGTCAGAGACAGCCGAAATGCTGGTCTTATATAGGGAGAACTGGGTGTCCAATCCTGCAAACACAATGCTGTCTGTCCCTAGCATACCCAAATTTTGGATGGTTGCTAAGATTTGGGAGGAAGTCGTTATTTTATGCTGCAATTTACTGCAATCGTTTTACTAATAAATTAATTGGAATAAAAATGTATTTAGCTGTTACCAATTATTTTTTAATGCCTGTCCCAAGGGGATAGGTTAAAAATGTAGGAGTGATTTTCTGGATTTTAGAAATTCTTTGAAAGGGGGTGGGGGAGGGGAGACCCTCTTTCATATACTCTCCAGCTGTCTACTTAATGCAAAATGATACATGTCCCCACGAAGGAGGGAAGGAGCCATACATCTTTCCAAAGGCCCCAGCTCTGTCTGATGGTATTTGGAAGACAGGATTGCAAAAATTTCCAAGCATTTTGTCAACAGCATGGTTCTTTCTGGGACCTGCCTAGGATGAACTTAAATTAATTAGGAATTAATAGGCATCCCTGTATAATCTATTATCCCTGATGCTTCTCTTCCAGAGATAAGTTATGTATGGTGTAGCCTAGTTAATTTCCCTAAAGGTAAGGAGGCAGGAAAAGTACTTGTGCTGGGTATACTGACAGCAGCAAGCATGTAGCAGCGGGGAAAGTGAGTGATTTCCACCCGCTTTTCTCAGGACAAGTGCCTGCATCTCACTTCTAATACTTCAGAGTTGGATCCTAAAAAAAGTGATTTTTCTAAACTATCCAATAAATAACTGTTTCAACTCACCTTTTTTCTCTTCGGCCATTTCCAGTGTCCCGGAAACCTTTTGCAAAAGGGTTGTTGTCTATTTTTAACTGAGTTATCTATTGGAAGAGACACAAGCAAGACAGAGACATTGGCCTCATTTTCTAGAATGTTTTGAGGGTGTTTTTCCCAACTCAACAAGTCTAGAGATGTGATTGCCAACAGAAGTCATATAGATATGCCAGGGAAAGGAGATAATGGCAGAAGTTTGGAGAGAACTAAGAGAAAAATCAAAGGAAACTGTAGCAGGGCTTGTATCTCCTATATGAGGCCAAACCAGGGATTTGGGGATGAAATTATTCAAAGAAATTCTTTTCTTTGGGCAGCCAACAGTTTGAGTTTAGACATGGAAGTGTTGCCAAAGTCATCAAGAGGGAAAACCTGTAGATCTTAAAATTATGCTTTCATTTTGATTTTTATACAGTGCAATCAATCATAAATTATAGCATACTCCCTTGACACACACACACACACACACACACACACACACACACATACACACACACACACACATGCACACACACCCCTTTTCCATGAATCCAATAAATGATTTATGGGGTTTCACTACCCTTGTGCAGGAGTGAGTGCAGGAGTGGGTTTGATTTTTTTTTTTTTTGCTTGGGGGGTGGTTTAAGGAAATTACAATATTGACAATTACAGTACTGAATGACCACTGGAAACATTTCTTTTCATTTATATTCTCTGCCATGGCCATTAGGTGGAGAAGGCCCATGGCCTTTTTGTCTGATCAAAAATGCTACATTTTATTATTACATTAACAACTTCATTTCATAGGATTCTGGGTCTAGAGGGCACATGCATTTTGCACTCTGAGAAAAATGCCACAGTGTGTAATCTTTCAAATCCCTTCCCCTTGGTGGGGAGAAGAAGTTATATACGCAGAGCTACTCAGAGGTGGAAACAGGGACCCTTGGTTGGATTCATGTTCTTGGAATAAATCGCTCTATCCAAGACTTCAGGTTTCACAGGGAGAGATGATCATGATGTTCTGGTATTCAGACTAAAGAAATTTAGCTGGAACATCCCCACCATGAAGTCCACAGAGGACCCAAGGACAGTGACAATGACAGTGAGTTCAAAATGAAGTGTGTTGTCAGGTAAAATGGACTCTCTCTGAAGTCCAGGATTGCAGAGCGGGGGTCTTCAGTCCCTCCTCCCACCACTATAACTGCCAACAGCCAATCTGGGAACTGGTGAATCAGCACTAAGGGTCACTTTTTCTGTGCCCATGACCTTCAGGCCACCATAGCTCTAGATATCAGGTGCTTTCCCTTTTGGGGATCCTTCTAATCTCCAGATTCAGGGCCGGGGTGGGGGGAAAAATTCAAACGTAGTGGTGACTTTGGCCACCTCAACTCAAAAGCCTCAGACAACTCCATTGGTATGACCCTGTGATCAGGGTAGGTTTTTCCAACCACACGCATGCATGCACACACATGCACACACACACACGCGCGCACACACACACACGCGCGCACACACACACACATCATAAAAAACACAGCAGCATAAAAGGTAATAAAAACCAGACCAGCTACTCAGGATTTCTAGCTAGGGCAGAAAAGCTGGTCTCCACTAGGATTCTCCTTCCAGGATCCCAAATGCTTTTGCCTTAATTTTTCAGCTGGTTCCTTTTGAATGAGACTTCTTGATCCTTCTTCCTCAAGGGGAAGAAGATGAACCTTAAAACAGACAGGACAAAGCCCAAGGGATGGAGGAGTGTGGGTAGCATCAATGAGAGCAGTTACAGGAGCTTCTCTGTGGCAAAATTAGTATGTCATTTTTTTTTTTTGCTCAACATTGTTCCTACCTAGTCAAGGTGTTTTTCTGTCTCCTTGAGCTGTCATTCTCCTTTCCACCCAAATGCTTCACAAAAGAAAACTCAAGACTCTCATCTCCACTCTCTTGGAACTGTCTCATCCTGACTTCAAACAGCTTTTAAGGGGAAGGCAAAATATCACCATTAAAAAGGAAAGCCCCTTGGGTTTACCTTATCATTCTGGTATGCAGTCACAGCGATGAATTCAGTTTCGGGGAATAAGTATGTCCGAAATGTACTGTAAGGCAGTTTCAAGATGTCATTGGCTCTTACAATGTGGAACCGGGGCTGGTATTTGTGCATGGAGTTCAATATAGTCTGCAGGGGCAGGGAAGAGGAGACATACATAAAACAAGGATTTAGCAGAACAAATGGGATCTTAGAACCCCTGCCAGGCTGAAATCTTCCCCACCGCAGGGTACCACGCTTGTACCGAGCCCACCTCCTTGGAGTACCCCCTGGGTACGTTTTCCTCCACAGATGTTATCTTCTGGAGAATCCAAATTGCTCCTCAGTTGCCAAAGGGTCCCCCCACCCTCACCATCTAAGGATCATTCGTACCTTGAACCCTAGCCTACCTGAGTACCAAAACTATAATTCCCCTGCCACGTAGCGTGATCACTTGGGAAGGCCAAAGTCTTAAAAGATAGAGAAAAACATGCATTTTAATTTACAAAATGATTCAGTACTTTAAGCGCCCACTAATTGACGAGCCCAATCCACTTAAAGCCCTGAAAGGCTGAACTCTAGAGAGGAATATTTATGCCTTAATCAAATCAAGGGCTTCAAATGCAATTCCTGCCCGCTGAAGATATTTCCGCGCCATTCGCGTCTTCCTGGGCCTAATCTTTCTGCTTACTCCTTGCTTATCACTCTGTTTATTTTATTGAAATGTTGGGGAGGGGTAGGAAAAGGCGCAAAAGGTCCTTTGCCTGATTTCTACAAGCAATCCACGTTTTCTAAGTTTCTAAGCACTCTCACTGAATCCATATATACACTCCCAACACACAAACCATTTTTTCTGAAGATCTAAGCCTCGTTTACGGTAAGCCTGACTCCCACCTAAGCCCACTTCCTTTTTTACTAAAAGAACGAGTTTTTAAAAATGTATTCGCACCATTTAACCAACAGAGTCAAGTCTCCAAAACGTAAACTTTCCCAAGAAAATAATATGGCTGGTTTCAAAACAGAAGTATGATACTTTAAAACAAAACAAATCCTTTATGAATACATAGCCTTGAAATTGATTTTAGCTCTTAAAAAATGGCTTTTACTTCACTCTCAGGCCAGGCATCTACCAAAGAGCTGGAATTGCTATAGAACACAAGCCAGTAAGTTTTCTTGCCCCATTTCTTTTAGAACGCCAGGTCTTCCATTATCCGGAGAGAAACACCCCGAATCCTTTTTCCGGACAAGGACAAGTTTGCTATGCTCAGGGAGAAGCAAAGGAGAAGTCTGGGCTGAAACTCATGAAATGGGGAAGCACTGCCTTTGACTGAGTGAAGAAGGAGAAAATTTTACTGAAGAGAGCAATGAAACTTACAAATCCATGTTTGTCTGAAATGTTGTTGGTGAGTTTCAGTTTGTGGAAAGTGACGACTTTGGACATCCACTGTTCCCCAGTAGCGGGGCTGTCCGGGTGAATGTACATCCTCTTTGGCATTTCAGGGTCGGCCTTACCAGCCACCATCCACCGAGAATTGTGAAATTTATAACGACAGTCATCAGCAGCTATAATGTCCATCAATAAAATATATTTGGCTTTTTTATCCAGCCCAGAACATCTCACTTTAAATGGAGGAAACATTCGCCTATAAAAGGAAAGAACAGAAAAGAAAAAAGAAAGATAAACCACCCATAATCTTGGGTTTGATTTCCTATGTATCATATAATATTGAAACCAAGTTTAAGACTTTCTATTGTGACTGATAAGCTTATATGTTTCAGAGTGAGGCAACTGGCTGCAAAATCGTTTTCTTCCACAATTAATGTATTAAATATTCTCAGTTTCTCCATATTTAGATGTCCCAAGGTTCAAAACAAATGCATTGTGGCACTGCATTTCTCTACATTGTCTAACAATTTCTTCAATTTTTTTTTTCCTTGTATGACTTTACCGATTGCCCTCCTGATAGCAAATTCTTGCCCATGTCTTTTTCTGTGGGTATCTAGTTCCAAACAGGTTGGGGTAAGATTTTAGTAAAGCGCGGTCAGTTAAGACTAGAATTTTCCACCACCCATTGATGAGAAAATGTTAAACTTATCAAGGAAATGAACGTCAAGTTGCACCCCTCCCTGCTGCAGAATAGCAATCCCGCTGTGGGCGAAGTGAAACTGGACTTCAGTGAGTTCGCAGAACGAATTTTGCAGATTACGGTGCACTCCTGGCCTGATAACCTATCTGCCCATGGAGCTGCTAACACATTCCCCTACTCCTTAGGCCAGTCCAAAAGTGCAAGATTGTGCCACCACATTGCTGTTAATTTCACAGAAATGTTGGCATTCTGTAGTCTTGACTTAAAAGGAAGCAAGGAAGCACTTCGCTGGAAAACTGACTAAATGTCTTGTGGGTTTGAGGATTTTATGCCAAACTTTGGCCTCATTTAGCTTGGAAGGAGACAGAATGCTTAAGATATCATGAAGGGGATTTTATTTTTATCTTTTTAACTTCATGCCTTTACAGGCTTCAGTGCTATTAAAAAAAAATCAGTGATTTTAAATGACAGTTGCAGGATCTTCTCTTCCAGGCAGGTTTTGGTCAGGCAGGGACCTTTAAATATTATGTAAAACACGGTTGATAATATTCACACATTAAAAAAGCAGTGTGTGTCTCCTCACTGGCTCCTTAAGTCTGCAAACATAATCTTAATATTATGCAAAATTGCCTGCTAAACTCGCCCTTGGGTTATAGACACGTGAAGTGGTGTGGGCAAACAAACCAAAATGCCCTTCGATTTCTCTCTGACCAGGGCAGCAGCAGGCCCCTTCAGACCCAGAGGCTAGACTGGAGGGCAGAAAGGGCCGGGGACTGGTGTCAGGCCTCCCACTACCCACACAAAAGAAGAGGGCTCTAAGTTTTTCTTTCTGGAGAACAAAATAAAACAGACAACACAACATCAACAAAGAAATAAGGATGTTCCAGGAGGGTTTGCAGAGTGCGTTTCTAGCAGTAGAGTGCCTTTTTTTCCCCCCTGCTCCCTGCAGGGATATCTACGCTCCATTGAAAAATTGTCTGTTGGGGAGGGAACTCACGATGCAGACCAAATATAAGACCCGTGCAGATGCCCAGGTAAGCTGAAATTTCCTGCCACAGGGGCAGGGCCTGGAAGTCTGTGCACGTATTTCTGTGGGAACTAACTTTTCGTCCAAGCCGTAATAACCGACCAACCGACTGTTCTGGGAGCAGAGAGATAAAGGGAGGAAAAAACTATCCAACAGCTTAGGGGAGGAGGCCCCCACTGCTTACCTTCCCGACTTGGTAATGACCATCTCGGTGCCCCGCTTGTGAAACTGATCCCAAAGTTCTTTAGCCTCCAGGTGCACCTTGGGGTCGTCCTCCACCTCTTCTTCGGGCTCCATGGTCTTCAAAGGCCTCAGATGCGCCTGGGGCCCCAGGGAGGAGAACGGGATGCCGGTCTCGGCCGCCCCCACCAATTGATCCATGATCGGCTTGGCCAGGGCGCCCGGCAGCGAGAGCGCCGCCGCGCCGTTGGGAGGCAGCGTCAGCGCGGGGAAGAACGGCGGCTGGTGACCCAGCACCGCGCTCATGGCGAAGTCCGGCGCCCGGTGAGGTAGGAACGGATGGTAGGCCATGCTTGTCCCAGGAATGACCGGATCTCTCATGGAGAGGCTCATCCACTCCAGGCGGGGCGCTGGGCTCCAGCCGGGGACAAGTCTGCAGCTGCTGTGTTTTGTTGTTTTTTTTTTTGTTGTTGTTGTTAACAACAGCACATAGTTCAAAAGGGGGGAAAAACAAAACAAAAAAGAAAAAAAGAAAGAAAAAATAAAAGGAGGCAGAAATCACAACTAATGCACTTCAAAGGGAGTAAGGAAAGTGTCTTTTGGAGAAGGGGAGGCCGCTTTTAAAGAGGGCAAGGCGAAAAATCAGCAAACATAGCCGCGCGGGTGACGGTCCTTGTGCCTTGCGTTTTTAAAAAGCCGCTCCTGAAAGTCGGTTTCAGAAGCGAGAGGAGCGAGCAGGGTCTCGACTCGCGCCCGAGCCCTGCCGCTGAGCTCGAAATAGACACTCCAGCCCTGCGTCCCAGGAATCGCTCTCCAGCCCCTAGGTCCTTTGTTGCAAATGTGAAAGGTTCTCCTAGAAGACTTTTTACCTTTCTTTTTCTTCTTCCCCGCCCCCTATCTCCCCTCTCCCTCTTTCTCGCTGGTGGCGTCTGCAGCTGTCCTAGACCCGGCTTTAACAGAGAGCGAGAGCGGAAAAAGTCTCTCTCCTTTAAAAAAAAAAATCTGATTTAAACCCCCTTCTACCAGCGCTATCAAAACTTGAACTGCAAACTGGCTTCCGTTCGCCCTCCTCCTCCTTCCTCTGCTCCGAGCCTCCGGAGGGTGTCTCAGTTTCAATCCAAATCTTGCTGGGCTCTTCTCCCGTGCCTCTCTCTCTTCCTTGTCCTAAAACGTGAGCGAATTCGCTTCCTAAATCTGTGTCCAGGCGCGCAGGGCAGGGAGGATTTAGAGGCGGAAAAAATGGAACGGAGGGAAAGAGAGAGGGGGAGGGAGAGAGAGAGAGTGAGAGACGGAGTCGGAGAGGGAGGGAGCCAGGGAGGGAGCGAGAGAAAGCGAGAGCTCCTCGCCACCCTCCGCCGCCTCTAGAATTCACCGGGCGTCTGCTCGGCGGCTCTAGAAGGTCGGGCTGCGCTGTGGGCTGCGGGGAGCCGGAGGCCTCTTGATTGGCTCTTTGACGCTTTCGGACCAATTGTGTTGCTGCATAGGCGTGGTTTTCACAGGTCGAGTGCTGGGGGATAGAGCTGAGTTATAAAAAGAAGGTGTCGGAAACTGTAACGTCGCAGCGCCGCATCGGTACTACTGCCTGTCCTGTGAATATGTCAACATGATCAGAGGGAGGGCGGGAGCCACTGGGGAGCGCGCGCACAGAGTCGCCTCTAGGTGGCTTATCGAGAGATCGCTGCAGCCCCTGAGCTCGCTCGCTCTGGTTCAGCCCACGTCTGAAATGCCTCAGTCATCCAGCCGGGGATCGAGGGAGGAGGCAGGGCCAAGAAGGAAGGGGGAGGGAGAGAGGGAGGGAATCAGCGAGCAGGCGAGCCGGGAGGGGAAGGCGGAGAGGGCGCCCGGGCGCCGGGCAGGGGCGCTCGCCTCTCTTGCACTCCGCTCGCCTCTCCGACCGCCGCAGCCGGTACTCTCTCCAGCTCTCCTTCTCCTGGCCCCGGGCGAGCCGGGCGGGTGGCCGAGCCTCCCTGCGAGCTGCTATCCGGCCGCTCGGTTCTACAAAAGCCGGCGGCTGCGGAGAGGCGAGCGCCGAGACTACAGGCTTGCGTGCTCTCCAGCCCCACGTGGAGCCAAGCTCCGCCTGGCCGCCGCTAAAGGGCTTCCGAGCTCGGGTGTCTCGGTGCTGGTCTCCCCTACATCTGGGCTAGGGGAGCACACGAATGTGTGGGCTTCCTCTCCACTGTGCCCCACCCGCAGCCATGTGCAGAGACCCAAACACCCCCAGTGCATCTGTACTCGAACACACGCCAACACACTGGGACTGAACCACACACCGAAAAACACGTACACACAAACACGCACACAGCCTGCGCGGCTGACCCTGTCTGAGCTAATGGGGAAGATGGACTTAGGATTTTTATGAAACGCATTTACCCAGCCCTTTTGGATCTCGTCTTTCATTCGCATGCGGGCCCCCATATTCCACCTGGATGTGGGTGTGGGTGTAGAGAAGAGAATGGAGGATCTGGACAAAGCGAGCACAGCGAGGGACTGGGTTCTGAGCCTGTCCCCTCCAAGCCACTGCCCTCACCTCGAGGCCCGGCTGGGTGCACAGCAGAGGGTAAGGGGTGGGCGAGTGGGTTGGGGGAGGCGCGCCAGCCTAGTATCTTCTCTAGGCATCGCACTTATCTCTCGGTGCTTCAGTTCTTTCTCCACCCCGGGGACTTATCTCGCCAGAAGTCGGGGAGGGAGGCTGAGTTTGTAAAACAAACCGTCAAACGCCCCCACCTCAGAGGCGAGATGACTGTTTTCAGTACGAGTAGGGTGGGGGCCTCCTCTTGGGCGGACGAGAGGGAAACGACCGGATCTTACCAATCGCCGAATTACTAACTCTGTTACCGCAGCGCCCGGTCGGGGTCAGAGGATTCGCCTAAGCCCACAGTTCTTGATTCTGGGGGCCAATGACTTGGACCATCCTTGCTTAGATGGAGGGAAATCTTGAAAACAGTGTTCTTTTATCTTTCCTGAGATGAAAGCTTCTTCGAGGGCTGATCTGGGAGCTTAGGGGTTTCAGAGACCCCTGGCTTTGGATGTGTGAGTCTCTGTAGGCCAGCGCAGGCCTCTCTCGCATTTTGCCTTGTGCACCCCCGCAACTCCCAGCAACTCCGAAACCCCAACGTGGCAGCAAGGGACGAGTGAAAATGAAGTGCTCTTGTGGGCCAACCACGCTGAGATAGGGGAGGACCTTTCGAGGCGACAAGCTTCTCCAGCCTCGCATTTTTGACGCACATGGTTAAGAGAGTTTGGCGCCAGCGTTGAGAATTCCCTGAAGTCACCAGAGAGAACAGAGTGGTTCTGCGAACTCCGTCTGGCTCGCCATCTCGCCCCTTTCTTTCCCTTTCAGTCTGTCTTTCTCTGGCGTCCTCTCTGTCTGTCTCTGCCAGTGGTTAAAATAGAGAAAGGAGAGAGAGGGGAAATAAATGAGGTGGTGGACCCTAGAGTGTTGGCTCATAACACCCCCTCCGCATCCCCTCCGCCCCGCCCTGAAGGGTGCGAAAGGCCAGGCCATTTCCCGCCTTATACAGAACACGGAGGTCACTGCAGGGTTTCAAGAATCTCTGGGGATCCCCCCAAAAAAAGATAGAAAAAAAAGTGCATCCCCCTCCCCCACACTGCTCGCCTCCGGGGCCTGGGGCCGCTTGGCTGCACTTTCAAGAGCGGCCCCAAATCCCAGCGATCTGGTTTTGCCTGCCTGCCCTCGCAGGCCAGTTTCTGCCCCACCACTTGGAGTGGAAGCAAAGTAGTTCTACAACCACACTGTGATCGACCCCCTCCTCACCCACTCGGTGCCCCCGAGTGTCCCACGCACAGCAGGGAGACATTCCTCCGCATTGGCCAGCTGTCTGCTTTGGAAATGGGAGGGGAGCTTGCGGATTTTACTAAAAAATGTCTCGACTTGTTTTTGGCTCCGCGGGTGGACTGAGAGGGAGTTCTGCCTCTCACACTGCCCTCCTCCTTCAATTGCCTATTTTTTGCCCATAGCTCTAACTTAACCCTGGGATCACCCCAGATCGCCACTTCTGACCCCCATGTCCTCCCCCACACCCACCTCCAGCGCGCGAAGCAGAGAACGAGAGGAAAGTTTCCGGGGTTCGAATCGAAAATGTCGACATCTTGCTAATGGTCTGCAAACTTCCGCCAATTATGACTGACCTCCCAGACTCGGCCCCAGGAGGCTCGTATTAGGCAGGGAGGCCGCCGTAATTCTGGGATCAAAAGCGGGAAGGTGCGAACTCCTCTTTGTCTCTGCGTGCCCGGCGCGCCCCCCTCCCGGTGGGTGATAAACCCACTCTGGCGCCGGCCATGCGCTGGGTGATTAATTTGCGAACAAACAAAAGCGGCCTGGTGGCCACTGCATTCGGGTTAAACATTGGCCAGCGTGTTCGGAAGGCTTGTGCTGGGCCTGGCCTCTGGGAGAACCCACGAGGCCAGCGCGCCCCGGATCCCGGCATTAGGCGCCAGCTGCCCGCTCTCCGCGGTCTTTTTCTCTCTGCAGACCCCTCGATCCTCTTTCCTTCGGTCTTAACACTCAACAAAAGACAGACTAGAGACGTTGAAAGAGCCTGCCCTTTAACAGAGTCCAAGAAGAGGGTGACTTAAGGGCAGGAGAAGGGAGAAAGAGGGCAGATTTCGGGTCAGAAAAGACTCAGATAATTTCTGGTGTCTCTGAAATATTCCTCCACCTTTTCGCAAAAAGAGTTTTCATTTAATTGTAGGTCTGGAATTAAAAAAGTAAATTAACTGAAAAACTTTTCTATCTGCAATGCCTGCAGCATTTAAAGTAGTGTGAGTGCATGTAGGCGAGTGTTAAAGGTGGGTGGGGGAG
>NW_012121709.1:2853919-2873953 GCF_000951035.1 Colobus angolensis palliatus
GGGGGTGGGGGTGGGGGAAACAAAATCAAATCAACTGTCCTTAGCCCCAGGCCAGGGTGCCAGCAAAGAAGCTGGCCTTGCCCGAGACGGAAGCTTAGCCCGCACCACTTTTCCCTGCCGCACTGCCTGCCTCAAACTATAAAGGGGACAAACCGACCCTTTTGTGATCAAATGGTGTTTATCTGAAGTTTACAAAAAAGGCGGGGAGGAGGGGAAAAGGATGGTGGGTAGGCGGGGTCGTTTACTTTGGCCAGTTTGCTGTAAATATTCCCTTCAGCATGTGTGAGGTCTGGCAAGAGACTATTACATGCTTATTCCCTCTTAAACTTTCACCCCCGTTTGCCGCAGAGCTCTTTTCAGTCCGAGGTGTCACTAAATTGGGAATTCTGTTGACAGAAGGGCATCCAAGATTCTCCGGGGGTAGGAGACCTAATTAAGAAGTTTCCTACAGGGGTGGATTCATATATGAACTTTTCCTGGGGGAGGGGCTTTCTGGTCATCCTGGCAGTTTGGCAATGGCTTCTCGTTTCTGCCCAGTGTCCCAGCCCATTTGATCTCAGGATCCCAGCCTCTTTTGATATTGACAAGCTTTGAAACTGACCGGGTGCCTGCCCCCCTAGGGCTCTCATTCTCTTTCGGGCTCAATTCTCCCACCTGAGGAAGTGATTTTCTTATCACGGATCCCAAGGAAGTAGCTCACTGGGGAGTATCTAGTTTACTGTTTGTGGTTCCTCCTGCAAATTGCCCTAGCACCCCCTACCCCTCTGGGGTACATACATTAGCACTGCTGTGCTACCCGGAGCCCTGACTCTCCCCCTGGCAGTGCTGAACCCAGTGGAGGCTTGTTCTTCCTCCAGGAGTCTCCACTCACCATGAACCCCCACCCCCTCCTCCTCCCCAAAGCTTGTTTTGAGAGGGTAGTTTCTCTCTGGTCAGAGGCTGCCTGTCAGTCCCTTGGAGACAGGCTGGGCTCCCCCACCTTTCCTCCCTCCAGAGCAGACACTAGCTTCTTGATTGGACCAGACAGACAGTGCAGGACATTCACCTTTTGTTTCTTTTTCCCTTCCTTTCTTTCTCTTCCCCACCCCGCCCCCGCACCCTTTTCTTTTGATCTCACTGTCTTTCTGCTCATCCCCATTTAGGATTATTTGAATGTGGGTCTGGAATCTTTCTTACTCTTTTTCCTTCTACTTTCTGTTCTCCTCCTTGCATCAATCTTGTTCTTGGTTTCTATTTCCCTTTCTTGTCTTGTATCTATTTCCCAGGCTTCATCTTCTCGTGTTTTTTTTTTTTTTCTATCTTCTTTATCCTTTCTTTCTATTTTCTCTGGCTGTCTTGGTCCTGTCTGAATTCTCTCCTGTTTTTCTGACCTGGTGCCTCCGTGCTCTGCCCCCTTTCTCTCCCTCATCTTTCCCAGCAACCATGACAGTATGGAGACCCCTCTTCCTGTGGCTGAAGCAAACACCTTCCCCTCACTTCCTTGACTAGAAAGATAAAGTGTCTTGAGAGATGGAAAAATGTTGTGTGCATTTGCCTAGGGTGGCAGTTTCACCTTCTCCTCTTGGCATTTCCAAAGCCACCCTTTTCTCTAGAGTTGAACCCCATCCTCGCTCCCTAAGCTCTAAGGCCACCTCCCTGTCTTTTCCAGGGTAGGCACCTAGGGTGAGGAGCTGCAAGTTGAGCTCTATAGCCCCAGCTCCCAGCTTCCTACTTGCCCCAGCAGCATGGAGCTTTCCTGTAACGCACATTTCTCCTATTCTCTGACATTCCTCTAAATTATTGATTTGGGCCAATTGGTGCAAGCCTCTGTAGCATGTTTCAGAGAGAGAAGATTGTGAAAGTTGTCTAGCTTGGAGAAGTAATATTTTTAGGACAGAGGCTCAGTTTGGCGCCAGTTGGTTTATGCCGTTTCTAAAGCATCATTCGCTATGCACTTAATCCATGCTCATCATACTTCCTTAATGTAAATATGTTTTTGGCAGAGGCGAAATGAATACATTTTGCCCTCCATATTATTCTTATTGGCACCTACCTTTCCTCAAAGCTGATCACCCTGCAAAATGGCAAATTTGTACACAGCCAGCAATTTAGATAAGTTAGAAGGGAAATGAGAGAGGTAAGATTGAAGGATGTGTTTGTGTCTGGGGAGAGTGCTTTTTCTACATCTGTGAAGGTTTTTTCCTCTCTCAGGAAAGGGAACTAATTGTGGTTGCCTAATTTCAAGTCAATCTATATCTTCAACCCTCTGTGTGTGTGTGTGTGTGTGTTTTGCCCAATTACTTAAAAAAAAAAAAAAGATAATGCAATGGGCATTACTTAGGCTGGCAGAAATGAACTCACAAGGAAGGGGCCAGGAATTTTTTCTCTCATTTTATCTGACCCAGAACCACCAAGACACAGGCCAGAGCTGACTTTTGCCCCAGGCACTTTTGACCACCCAACACCTTTCTTTCTTCAACATCCTCTTTCCAGATTTTCAGTTGAGACAGGTAAGGGTGTAAGTGGCCTCTCAGAGGTTTCTATCAAAATTTTACTTGTGGGGTAGAGGGACTAAGTGACAGAATACTTTAAGAGGGTGGAGGAGAAATTTAACAGTCCTCCTGTGCAGACGGAGGGTGACATTCAAATGGGAGAACTTACTTCTGCCGTTTGCTGCTGTTTCGTTCTTTCCATTATCATTGGTAGTGTTGTTAGGTGGCAGGGTTGTGAGGCAGAGTGGGGTTTTGCCCCAGGGGAGCGTATGTGACAGAGGGCGCAGGAAGATCTGTAAGTGAGAGGGCATAGCAAATTAAATGACCGCTACTGTCAGGAAGGTTGACAGGCCAAAGAAAGATCGGCTCCTCCAAATCTGCTGAACTAACTCTCCCCTCATAGCCCCAGACACGTTTTCTCAATTTGAGCACAATATCCATTACTATTTCCCGTACTGGGTTTCAATTAAAGAGGGTGAGAGTGGAAAGTTCACTGGTGTTTGGGGGTTCATGTATTTCCAAGCAGGATGCAAATGAAAGGGAGCCGTGGGCGCAGAGTCGTCGTGTGTGTTTTTCCTCCTTCTTCTTTCCATTTCCTTCTTGCAAACTTCCCTCCACTTCTTGCCAGCCACCCAGCACGCCTATGTTCCCAAAGCAAATGTTTTCATGTCTTGAAAATCCAGTTAGGGTAAGGAGAGAAGGAAGATGATAACATCATACCTACTGATGCCCCATAGAGATGAAGCTGTCCTGGGGGCACTTCAGGCTTTAGGGAAGGTTTTAGCTTCTCGAGGTGGGCACAGGAATTGGGGTAGTGTGAGCACTTGAAGGGTTCTAGGTTTTACTGTTGCACTGAAAACAGATGCAATCCCTCCTGCTGTAACGTACTCCTATGGAAAAAATCTAATCTTCTGTGTGGTTATCCTATTTTGGTCTTAGAACACAGGGTGGTGATCTTGCTTCTCTGGGCGTGCCAGGCAGATAGAACACGTGAAAATCTCCTGCCAAGGTCAGGACGTAGGTCCTGGATTCAGGATCTTGTCCCCAGGCCTGCCCTGCCACCAAGCAGTGGTCTTGCATCCAGGCAAACTCTCTGGCCGAACTCACTTCACACATACTTGGAACTGAGCCGCCAGTCTCCCCACCCCCTCCATCTTCTGTGATCACTGACTCTGTACCATGGCCACCCAGACCACTGGGCAGAAGAGTAGCTGCAGGGTGGCCGTCTTAATTTCATGACACTCTGCTTAGCCTCCTCCTCCTCCCATGTCAGCAAGAGAAACTATAGGCCTCAACAATGTGACTATAGTTTGAGTTGGGATATGTCCCTCCCAAACCAATCATCCCTGACTCCAAATAACACAAACAACTCTTGCGTATTTTAAAATGTCCCAAGTCTTGTAGGATATCCAGGGACCGATCAGTGCCGACTGGAGAGACTATTCTCTCTCCCAGTCCTTATAAAGGGATAGGTGAAGGTTGTGGCCCTAGAGATCCCAGAAACCCTTAAAAGTCTTTAAATTGGGGTCTGAATAATGAGGGCTAGATACGTTTTTTTTTCTTCCTTTCAAAAAAATTTTTATTTATTTTTAGAGGAAGGGGAATGAGGAAGGCGCACGCGCACGCACGCACACACACAGAGAAAGGGAGAGAATGTTTGGAATTGTGAAAGTGCCTTTCCTAATAGTTGCTTTTACTGGCGCCCAGGCCTCAATTCATTTCATCTCTGAGCCAGTTACTAAAAATCCTCCCGGCGAGTGGAGAGGACCAGCCTTCCCGGGTCGGGAACCCGCCCTCTGTCTTTCCTCGCAGCGCCCTTTCCTCCTTTGGCTTGGGAAAGGACGACTTCGAGCCCCAGAAAGGAGTTGGGAGTGAGCGACACCCCAGAGCGTCCCATAAGGTCTTTTTGGCCATGTTTCCGTCCCGGGGGGCTTCACCTAGATCCCCCACCCCACCCCTTACCCCTGTTGCAAATACGTAAGCTGGACGCGCCTCGGTGTGGATCCAGGCCTCGCTGAGCACGGAATCGGAGAAGCAGCTCAAGGTCTCGGATTGCACTCTCACTCAAGGGTGGAAGGGGGTGACAGGGCTCGGATCTTGCCCCAGACGCTGCACAGGCCTGCAAGGAGAGCAAAGAGGTCTCGGACAGGTTGTCCTTCCCCAGCTCTCGGTCGCGACAAGGTCCCGACAGGTCCGGGAACCCGCGAACCGCCTGTAGGTAACCCTGCGCTGGGTACCTGCCTTCCCTCTCCAGCTACCGGGGCGGGGCGCGGCGCGGCGCGGCGGGCTCCCAGGGTGGGGAGTGAAGAAAGCGCGGCGGACCCAGGGCAGCGAAGCGCAGGTCTTTTTCCTTTCGAGAACTAATATCAAGATTGCAGGGATTCAGTTAGAAGCCGCTCACCTACCTCCACCTCCCGCCCCACTCCGTCCGATGAGTCTTTTTCTGCCGCATTGTGCTACCTTCCCCCCTCCCTCCGCTTGCAAAGGACAAATCGGGAGTGGACGGTAAAGATCTTGCGGCGGGCCGTGGGGGGCGGGGAGGGGTAACCAAAAATAAAAGAGCAATGTGGGACTCTCTGTCTCCCAAAGTGGTGGAAAAGCGATTGCAAGGAGATAACTCTCGGGAGAGTAACAGGCTTAGAGAGAACGAAGCCGAGAGGGGGAATCTTCATGTTCGGAGCCGGGAGGGTTGAGGGGAGGGAGAGTTCTCGTCTCCCACCGCTGGGGTGTGTTTTTACATGTTTTCTTAACAGCAAGTTTTATAAACAGGTCATCCCTACGCTGCCAGCGCAGGGAGTTGGAGCCTGTCTCCGGCTTCTAGTGCAGACACCCTTCTTTCCCATTCGCCCCTTGCAAGCCAAACGCGCAGAGTTAGGAGGGAGGGGAAGCTTCCTTCCACTTCTGATTTGGGGGTGCATTTGCTTTTGAAAGGCTCTTCTTGTCTTCAGACAGTAAAATACGAGTTCTTCACATGTCTGAGTCTGGTACCTCAAGCATGGATGCATGGGGAAGTGGGGAGCTCTGCTCTAATTGCCTCTGCGCTGGATGGGGGTGGAGCAGGGGATTCTGTCTTTCAACCTGGCCCTGCTGGGGTGCCGAGGCGCATTATTAAACCCAGACGCTCGGGCCAGGAGTTGGGGCCATGCGGAAAAGATTTACAATTAAACCAATTGGGGCCAAATACAGCCATCCAAAGTTTGCAGGTGTAAATAGTGTCTCGATTTTTTTTTTCTTCCCTTCCAAGCAACTTCATTGCCCGACCCCCCCCCCAAAAAAGGCCTCCTGCCAACCCCTTCCCCACTTTCTGGGACTCCAATTCTTTTGAGAACAGGGAGAGGAGGAAGGACAGTATGGCAGAGCTGGGATTTTTCTATTAGACAAGTTAAAATACGATGTTGCATTCACTTTCATGTGCGCCCATTAATGCAGCGAATACAACCAGGACAGGCTCCTCCGTTGCATGTCTCCATCTAGAATTTGAGAATTGTTGGAGTCAGTGAGACCTTTTGACTTCGACATATGATTTTTTTTAAGAGAGTGGAACAGACTTCTGTAAAACAGGGATATTGCAGTTGAATTATGAAGTT
The DNA here is from genome assembly GCF_000951035.1 of Colobus angolensis palliatus. Lineage (NCBI taxonomy): Eukaryota > Metazoa > Chordata > Mammalia > Primates > Cercopithecidae > Colobus > Colobus angolensis. The sequence goes on from NW_012121709.1 coordinate 2,859,978, forward strand.
TTTGAGTTGGGGAGATTGGGTGAGGCAGGAGTCAAATGCAAAGGAAATTCCCTCTGGTAGGGATATAAGAAGATTGCTACAGATGGAATCTGAAGGGGAGGTGAGGCTGGCTTGCTAGGAAGAACAGAGTCATGGACCTTTCTAGCGCTTCAATTTAGATCTTCCTAATGTTTAGAGCGCTTACTGAGTCGTGCACAGGTCCAAACTTAAGCCCATCTCTCATTGCATTATTTAAATGTCAAATAATATGCATGTGTGTTTCTAAACTGTGTTTTTGTGGGTATCAGTGTGTATATGGACATTCCAAGTAGCCCAGAATATAACATTAAATCTAAGACTTTAAAAATGCATCGCAATCACACCCCATGGGCACACTCCTGTTTGATCAATATAGACGGAACTAAATTTGTTTTGCAGCTACGCAGTTACTCTTTTTCTCTTGGAGCAATAAAGTCTGTCTGTTACAAATTACCAGGGAATTGGAGAATATACCCCCACACACACACACACACACCCCACAACTGTTGTTCGGTGTTTTTAGTCTCCCACTAACCCACTCAATAATAGATATAATATGTGTGTACACAGGCACTTTTCCAAAAAATTAGCGATAACATTCTGGGTGCATGAAGAGGGCATTTTTCTCTCTTTGCATTTAGGATTGGTTGCACACTAAGTTGCTACTCAGGAGACCCATTACCAGGGGGATTGACACCCATGGGGCCTCAGGGAAGAAGTTTAACAGCCTGCATTGCATGCAAAGACAGGGAGTCAAGGCGCCTGATTCCAGTCTGAATAAGGGCATAGGTGTAGAATGAGTAAGACAGGACTTAACATGTCCACGGAGCTGCAAGCGTCACCCAGCCCAGGATGAACCCCTCAGCTGCCACAGGAAAGTTTCCAGGCAGTGGTAGGGAAAACACTTTTTTTCTCTCTCTTTTAAAAACTTCCCAGTCCAGTGCACAAGTTCCACATAAATAAAAGGGGCTACTTGAACACTAGGTGAACCTGAATCAGTCTGAAGCAGAGAAGGAAGTACAGGACCCAGGCTGGAGATGGAGTGCCCCAATTTGCGGAGGTAGAGAAGGAGTGGATTGCTTCCCACTTGGAAACCTCTGCTGTTCCCTTCTGGAGAGGCTCATCGGGAACCCCTGCGGAAGGTGCCCTTGCAGCCTCCGCTGGATGGCGCTTGGGGGAGACGTGGCTGGTGGACAGTGTCCTCTGTGTGCCCCAGAGGGCCTTGTCAACTGGTTGGGTTGGGTTGAGGCCTCAGTTTGGAGCCTCTGCGGTGGCAGTTCCAGATATGCCAGGAGGCTGAAGCTGCTTCTGGAGTCTGAGGCAGGAGAGGGCCACCTGGAATCTGCCAAATGTGGGAGCTGGGGCAAGAGAAGTTAGGTGCAAGCCAGGAAGTGGGGGAAGAGGGTTCTCAGCGCAAACTAGCATCTCATTTCTAAAGCTCTGCTTGCACTGTATTAACTCCTGTTTACCGGGAAAGGCGTTGAGTGAGTGTGTGAGTGTGTGTGTGTGTGTGCTGCGGGAGAGTGGTCTGGAAAGGACCACAGCCAGACAAGTGTGGAGATCTGCAAAGGGTACATGGTTTTAGGAACCTCAGGCTCCCACATCCTTTTTGCAAAGGCCAATCTGGTGCCTGCCCAGCCCTGGTCCACTCGTTAGAAATTGGAGTGGCTGACATTACTCAGGAACCAATCTGAATTGTGTCTGGGGGGAACACAGGAGTGGGTTCTAATCTAATCTCATGGGCACATGACCCCCTTGGAGGACTGCTCAGTCCATTGTATGACTGGCTTCAGTAGTCATTTGAAAGGGTCTCTGTCAAGGTGATTAAGACCTCAGCTGAGAGTGGACCTGTGGGCTACAATATTAGGAAGAATAAATTCATCCAACACTTACTGAGTTCCTATTGTGTATCAAGCAATGCCCTCACCTTTTTGATCTTGTCAGAAGTTAAAGAGCTAGGCAGCAAAGAAAAAAGACTACCAACTATAGCCAGATAAAGTTAATAGTCTACACAGCCTGTGTAGGCGTGTCTAAAATTAGGTTTTCTATTTTGTAAGAGATGGGGTTCCTCATCTCCCCAGCTCTGATCACAGTGCTCATAGCTGATGGGTGCTCAATAAATATTCAACACAGGAATGAAAGCCAAGAAAGAAAGGGAGAGAAAGAGACTATGAGGGGTATTTTCTCTGCCTTTGTAAAACAAATAACCACTTCCAAAGTGCATTTGTAAAGAACCAGTATTCAATTTATTAGCTACTCCCCTAAACGGATTCTGATATATAAAATAAGACAGTGAAAAGCCGACTTACTCTAAGATGGTAGTGGGAAGAGAGGTTTGGTATAATGGATAGAAAATTCCACTCCATCATTGAACAGATATTGATTGAGAGGCTTCCGGGTACCAGATAGTCTTCGAAGTGCTGGAGACAAGGGGGTGAATACCAGATGGGTCCCTTCCAGCTTAATGCTTATGGTGCTGAGTTTTGTTCACTCCGGTAAAAGTGTATTATTAATCCCATTTTGAAGATGAGGAAAATCGAGGCCCATGAAGAGTGGGACAGGAGAGGGCTTAATTTCAAGATCTCTGGGGCAAGAAAGGCCAAACTCAATCAGCCTTAGCTCTTCTACGCGCTGTGGAGAGGTAGGGCTGGGTGATTTTTTTGCTCTTGGGAGCCTTGGAAACCCAGACAGTGTTACTGACCTGACTGGTGGAGGTCCCCGCGGGCGCCAGGCGTGCGCGGGTGCCGGAGCTTAACACCTAGCCGCTGTCCCGCAAAAGACTTTCCCGGATCTGCTCACCCCAGCTCCCAGCTCAAAGGCCCTCACTTCTAAACTCTCCGGTCCGTTTCTTGCACTCAGAGCACACACCTAGCCTACAAGTGGGTAATACTGCCGCTCTGCACAAACAGAAAACTTTGGGATAGACAACTAGGGAGTCTTGCGCCTTCACATTGTTAAAAATGGACAGTAAAAAGGTTTCCATGACCCCTACCCCGCTGCCAGGGTTTTATGCTTCCTACAGACCTCTCCCCACCGTTAGTATCCCAATGCTCAGCGCTGTCTCTAGCACATGCAGTGTGTTCATCAAATGTTTGTTGATTGACCAAATAAACTATTTTTCTTTCATTTTTGTTTTAAAAACATAACCAAAGTAAAAAATGAATTAGTGATCGAATAAGAGGCAGTGGGGTGAGAAGCTCGTTTTGCCGACGCCCTGGGAGGGGGTGGAACCGGCTTAGGACACCCACTCGTTTTCCAGCAGCCGCTGGGTTACTTCCCACCAGCTTTGCAAAGACACCTGTGATTTCCTTTGGTCTACATTTCTGTCCCAGACTTCGTTCAGTTGATCGATGAAGGAGACAAGCTGGCCCACAGGGAGGTCAATACAATCGACGCGGACCTCGACGAAACGGAAAAATCTCACCGGTTCCTGCGTACTGGGTTCCACTAAAAATGTTTCAGGATTTAGGGTTTCTGCCTCCTCGCTGTCATTACTGAACTGGACGGAGGATGGCAGTGGGTGGGCAGGAAGAAGCCTCAAGTCCCACTCAGGTGAGCCTAGGGGTACACCGGGCCCGGAGAGCGCCCCCCTACTTCCACCCAGCTGGTGTAACCCATACCAACGAGTGGTGAAATCATCAGAGCTCCCTAGTAGATTTCGTTCTTGAACTTCTCGACCTTGGGTCATTGCGCAGCCCGGGTCATTGCGCAGCGGGGCCACTCTTCTTAGCTCCGGGTTCCTCACCTGAGAAATGGGTTTCTTATAAAATACGATTTATTGGCGAGAACATTTGTGAAATACTCAGGAAGATGATAATGTTCTAAGAGTTCTCCTACACATCAGCTTATCAACTACAATAATCTATGAGGCAGGAGCCTTCTCAGTGATCTCCACTTTCCAGAGGAGGAAACAGAGACACGCAGAGAAAGACAGAGGCTTGCCCGAAGTCGCACAGCCAGTGTTTTGGGCCCTGGGGTTTGTCTAATTCGAGTCCGACTCTTAACAGCAAAACAGTAGGAGTTCGACACACGCACACAGTAGGTACACAGTAGCGATCTGTTTTCTTTGTATCTTTGCCCTTTAGGAAGAGAAATTCCATCTAACCCTTTCCCGCGCAGATTTGAAAATTGCCTGTATTCTTTGGTCCCTTCCTTCTGGAAGCAAATGCAATTGGTGGGTGGGGAGTGCGAGTCTGACAAAAACCTTCTTAAACTCTGGAAAGCCAGGTCTTTACCGCCCCCTCTTTTTTCAGTACGAAGGAACCAGGGGAAAGTGCGCGCGCGCGCGCGCGCGTGTGTGTGTGCGTGCGCGCGCGCATTTGTGTCTAGAATCAATATGGCCCAGACAGCCCTTCACAAAGGGGCTCCAAGCGGGCGCCTCCGCGGCACAGACCCCGCCCCACCGCCCGGGACGAATTAATTGGGCCCTGAAAGAAGGGGCGACGTAGCTTCCAGTTAATTAGTCAAGAAATGAATCAAGTCCCAGCGGCCTGGCAAAGGCTCTTGGGGCGCGGGTTTTGTGCAAGCCACAATGGTCCGTGGGGCTCTCCCCTTGGGCGGGGTGGGGCGCGGTGGGGAACACAGCTTGGACGCCTAGGCGTCCTGAGCCCGGCGCCCTGCGCGCAGAGCAGACCCAGGCGCTCTCGCGGGCTCTAGCGTCCGTCATGTTTCCTCTCTTTTTTCTTTCTTTTTTATTTTCTTCTTTTTTCTCTCTCTTCTCTTCTTTCCCTCTTCCTTTTCCTCCTCTCTCTCCCTCTATCTCTCCCTTTGTCTCTCTTCCCCTTTCCCCTTCTCCCTCCCTATCTCCCCCTTCCTTTCTCCCTATCTCCCTCTCTCCCTCCCTTTCTTTTTCTCTCCTTTTCTCTCTCTCCTTCTCCCCCTTCCCCTATCCATCTCTCCCTCTCCTGACTTCTCTCCCCCTCCCTCTCTCTCTCCTCACTTCTTTTTTTTCCTCAGTCCTCACCATCCCCGTCCTCTTTCCCCTTCCCTGGTTCTCTCCTGAACTTAGTCCAAGTTTTCCACCTGCAGGCGCTCCTCCCCTCACCCCAGCAGCGGCCCTCTCCAAACTCTCCTCCCTGAGGTCGCTCTTTCTAAAGCCCCAACCTCAGCCTGGCAGGATCTGGGGCCGGGTGGTTTCGGGATGTCCGGGAATCCTTGACTTAGGGGGAATGGATAGAAATGAGGGCTGACTTTGGAGCCCAGAGGCCTGAGGTGTGTTGCTGGATAGATTCTTCACCCTTGGGTCACCTTGGATTCACCCTCCCCAAGGCGGTTAGAACCCTCTGAGATCATTCAGGGCTTTGAAAGGGCTGGGTAATGGGCGACCTGTGTCCTCACTCCACGGAGATTTAGAATTAAGGCAGACCTGCAACACAGGAGCAATTATTGAGTGCCTGCTGTGTTCTCATTCTTACATTTCTTCTCAAACACCCCCGCGTCAACTAAGGCACTGAAGATCCGGGGGATCGGGTGTTTTCGTCAGAAGCAGCTCTGTTGGGGGAAGGGAGGGGAGGCACAAATCCTAAACCCAATTTTTTTCATGGCTTTTTTTTTTTTTGGACCGATTCTCACTCTGTTGCCCAGGCTGGAGTGCAGTGGTGTGATCTCTGCCCACTGCAACCTCTGCCTCCCAAATTCGACCAATTCTCCTGCCTCAGCCTCCCGAATAGCTGGGATTACAGCCACCCATCACCATGCCTGGCTGCTAATTTTTTCTATTTTTGGTAGAGTCAGGGTTTCACCATGTTAGCCAGGCTGGTCTCGAACTCCTGACCTCAGGTGATCCGCCTGCCTCGGCCTCCCCAAGTGCTGGGATTACAGGGATGAACCACCGCGCCCGACCTTGTTTCAAGGCCTTTTTGCTCCACGTGCTGGCTGCCCTTCCAGAACTAAAGGGACAGAACTCGGTGCTCAGAGAAGCAGAGACACTTTCCTGGAGTCACACAGCAAAGGAGAGGCAAGGCCGAGGGTTCCCCCCTAGGTGGACATTGGGTGTTCCTTGGCACCGAGAGGGCCTCACGGAATCACATGTCCGCCTGGCCTGGCCTGGCACCAAATGTTTACAGACAGGACGAAGGTCGCTGGAATCGCCTCGCCCCTTTCAGCTTGGCGCTAAGGCCCGAATCTCGGTCCTTCTAGTATTTCTCTGTCGTCTGTCTTAATCTCAGTCTCTGCTTTGGTCTCTTTCTCCCTCCTTCCGCCCCAGTCTTTCCATCTCTTTTTCCTCGAATGCACGTGGAATTCGGAACTGAAAGTTGAGGTCAGAATCGCCTCTCTTTCTTCCACTTATCCGCTCCGCTGCCCCACGCCTCGCGGCTTGGATCTGCGTAGACATCTATCTACCGTCAACAGGATCCCAGCTGCAGAAGCAAACCCTCTCTGACTCCGCACCATCCCTGCTCTGTAGACCCACTGACTCTTCCCACACCACATCCTTGAGGTTCAAGTAGCGACTCCAGCGGATGATTCGGAGAATGCCCTGCTTTCCAAATGCCCGAAGCCGCGTTTTTATTTTCTTCTTCCTTTGCCCGCTTGACCAACTGTGGTTTCGTTCAGGGTCCGGAGGTGCCTGCGCCGCGCTTGGCTTTGCTTTCCGCCGCCCGCAGGAGGCCCGGGACTGTGGTTTCCGCTCCCCACATCCCAGCCTGGTGCGCACGCAAGAGCCTGGCGAGCTTCCCGCGCGCGCTTACAGTCAATTACTTTGGGCCTCGGTTTCCCTGCTCCTTATAGATCAGAGAAGAGACGGGCGAAATGCCTGCGAGGGAGGGTCGGCGAATGGGTTGGCTGGTGGCAAGACTGCAGTTCTTGTACATGGACGGGGGTTGGGGGGTCAACACTGGAAGAACTCCTGCCTGACGCCAAGAGCCACACGCTTTCCAGCTCGTCCCACTCCGCGGACGTTTACCCACCTTCATGCGCAGAGGAGGAGGTGAAACACTGGGAATGTCTTGTTTTCCACACTAGGAAAGGAGCACACCAATTTCCATGGCCCCAGTCTCCCCTAAGTGGGACCCACAGCTTGGTGGACTCTGCCACGCAGGTGTGCCAGGCTGCGTGTGTAGGCGAGGACAAACCAGGTTCCAGCCAGCAGGTGCACACTCGGGTGTGCGCAGAGGTGGTCCCTTGTAGGCCTGCTTGGTCCACTGTGATAGCTGCTGACATTTGTAGACTGGGTCAGTGGCTTTCAACCAAGTGTTAACCGACCTCCTGCTGAGCATTTGGAATTTAGGAGATGGCATATTGGAGCCTTGGAACTTTGTATCCCTCCATTTACCTCTGTAAGCCTCCCTTGACGCCTCTGAAAAAAATGAGGCTCTCCCACAGAGGCGCACTGCAAGGAGTAAGTGAAATCATGCATATGCATCGTGCAGCCCAGCCCCTGGCACACAGCGAGTGCTCATGAATCATTAGCTGTTTGGACTTGCTAAACTCTGTGCTTCCGTGTGTATATGTATAAGTGTGTATGTGTAAATATATAAATCTATGTATACAATGGTAAATATATACATATATTTATATATACATAATGATATATATATAAAATATATATTTACTGAAGCACAGAGTTTATATATATTGTATATGTATGTACACAGAGTACACTCTTAGAAGACTACCTGGCATATATTATGCCTTCTCTCTGTTATTATTCTTACTCTCTCTTGCCCAGTGCTGTTCCCATCTCAGCCTGAAACCCCATTACTTGTCTTCTCCCCAAGTTGATATTAAAGTGAGATCCGGCCGGGCGCAGTGGCTCAAGCCTGTAATCCCAGCACTTTGGGAGGCCGAGACGGGCGGATCACGAGGTCAGGAGATCGAGACCATTCTGGCTAACACGGTGAAACCCCGTCTCTACTAAAAACTACAAAAAACTAGCTGGGCGAGGTGCGGGCGCCTGTAGTCCCAGCTACCCGGGAGGCTGAGGCAGGAGAATGGCGTGAACCCGGGAGGCGGAGCTTGCAGTGAGCTGAGATCCGGCCACAGCACTCCCGCCTGGGTGACAGAGTGTCTCAAAAAAATAAAAATAAAAAAAAATAAAGTGAGATCCTCCATTAAGCTTCCCACTGAAGGGTTAGCTCCTGTGGGCCCCTTTCCCGAATCCTGGCATCTCAAAACTGTGATGGATCCCAGAGACAAAGTGCTCCCTTCCTCTCCTTGCACTGGAGTTTGAGTCCCCAGCTAGGCTCAGAGACCCCGGTGTCCTAACTTTGAATCTAATCCCCTGCCTTTTCCACCATCTCCGCTCTGCCCAGGTCTTCTCCATCTCCTGAGGTCAGGAGAAAAAGTTCTCAGACCTACCCAGAAGTAAGAACTTGTAGAGAATAAAGGAACATTAGTGGGTCCCTGGTGGAGCCCCTGAAGCAATGATCTCTGAGAAGGAGGAGGGGGTTGCATGTGAACAGGACCAGAGAGAATTTCTGACTCCTAGGGATGCCCAGAGACTCCCTCTCTCTCACAGCAGCTATGTGGCACTGAGGTCCTGACTCTTAGGGCCAGGGTACAATTGCAAAACTCCAAGCCAGCAGCAGAAGCCCGCTGTCCCCCTTCCCAGTTCTCTGGGGCATTGCAGATCTACTGAGGGAAGAGCTGGGGCTGTTCCCAACCCCCCAGCTTGAGCGTCTGGCAGGAGGGAGAGGAGATGAGGGGAAGGAGATGAGAAAGGTGGAAAAGAGTGAGGACAGTGGAGTTGGGGAAGGAGGGTGAGAGAAAGTGAGAGAGGGTATTTGCAGATGAGGGAAGAAGGACAAACAAGGGAGGAAGACAGACAGGCATGGGAGATGAAAAGAGACCCTTATATACCCTGACAGTGGGAATGGCATGGAGAGGAGACGAGGAGAAGAGATGAAGGTTAGAGAAGAAGAGACAATCACAGAGAGAGATGGATCAGGCAGCCTGGGAGTGGGGTGAAAGGACAAAGATTAAGAAACACAGAGAGCAAGAAGCAAGTGCAGAGGCGAGGTGGTGGGGGGAAGAAAAGGGGGGGAAGAGAGAGAGAGAGAGACAGAGACAGAGAGAGAGAGAAGAGGTGAGACAAAGAAAGGGAGAAGCACCTGGAGGCAAAGAAAGTGGGAAAAGTGGGGACTAAGGAAAGCACATAGTAAAGGAGTGGCCAAAAGGAAACATGAGAAAGATGGTGGGGAAATGGACAGCCAAAGAGCTGGGCCACCCTCTGGATGTATTACTTAACATACGTATGACATTAGTGTGGTATAAATGCCTCCATTAAATCACGATTGAGCTTCTCAAACCAACCAATTCCCGAATAGCCTCCAGCCCTTGGGGAATATGGTTTTCAAAACCATATAAAGCAACAGATACTAGCAACTTAGGAGAGAGGTTCTCATTCATTAGGGGTTTCCAGGGGCTCCCAGCAGGGCCTTTGTGGCAGAGGGTGGCGGAGAGTGTGTGGCTGGGATCTTGGGGAAAAAAGACATTGTGTTTCTGTCTTTGTCATTGGTGTCGCAGAAAAGCCTCTTCACCACGCCAATGGCACCCGCCACACAAACCCACTAGGAAGTTCTGGTTGGTAGGGACTACTTGGCCAAGAAGAGAAAATGGGATTCCCTAGAGTCCTCCCTATTCCCAGAGTGCATTTGGCCGAGTAAAGAGGGGCTGCACAATTTTCTAGACATTCCTACTTGCAACGGAGAGGGAGGGGATGATGAAGGGCAGCCTCCTTCCCAGTCTCTTGGGAAAACAGAACTTTGTTGAATCACAGGAGGGTGGTGGACGATGAGGAGGAAGTTTGAGAGTAGCCTGGTGAAGGTGAAGTCCGCATTTGCACCCCCTCCCCTACCCCCTGCAGGCTCCCAGCTCATCACTCCAACTAGTTCAAATAAACCGAAGCTCATCTTCCCTCACTCTGCCTCCTCCCTTACTTGCCTCCCAGTCTGCCAAAAAAGGCATTTTAAAAGGTAGCAAATACAAGGATTTCTTTTCCTTTTCCTTTTTTTTTTTTTTTTTGGTTGAGAAGTCTTGTTTGCTTTGCTTTAACAAACAGCTGATAGAATTTGCTTTAAAGGAGCACTAAAAAAAAAAAAAAGAAAAGAAAAATAGTGCCCACAGGGCACATGCCTGCATATACCTGTGTGTGTGTGTGTGTGTGTGTGTGTGTGTGTGTGTGTTTAGACCTCCCGAGCTGGCGTGCAGTAATAAATGGAACCTGCTTCAGGTGCAGAAAGCTGGGAGGGGTCGAGGGGAGGAATGCATAGGCTGATTTACACCTGTCCCTACAGCTGCTATCGACAACACTTACAGCCTCCAGAAATGACCCTTGGTGCCGACTTGTCTGGAAGCCATCAGGGTTAGTTTTGAAACAGGAATCTTCAAGTGGACCAGAGAGTGAGCTTTGCCCAGCCCCGCCTTCCCTGCCGTGGTCTTCAAGTGCTGCCCAGTAGAACAGGCTGGCTGCTTCTCTCTCTCTCTGCCCACCTGCTCTTCCTTCTCTGTTTCCTCTCAGACAAATATCATCATTGACTTTCAGCTGTCTTTGGTGCTGCCGCCCAAAAAGGGCTGGGCAGGGTGTGAGGTTTGCAGCCAGCTCATCACCACCCTTTCCCCCCAGGAGCTGGGTCTGGCCCCAGGAATCTGTGTGGGATTCCTCGCTGTACTCTGCAGCCAGTTTCTGCCCTCTGCCACCGGCCTCACCCCACCCCACTGGCCAGAGAGTTGAGTTACTGATAATTTCCAGATGCCTCTGGAATCTTGCTTCCAGTCCTCCCAGCACTCTGCCTGGTCTGCAAAAGTGGGGGCAGTGGGGAGCAGGCACCCTGCCCTGAAACTTGTTGCCACCTCTCAGAGGCTGATGAAAGCCCCACTCAGCTGGGCCCTTCAGGCCGGGAGACCCTGGAGCCAGGGCACTCAGAAGGGATGTTTGACACCCACGCCAGGAACGTGGAGTCCCTGGCTTTCTAGCCCAGGCCCTACAGAGGTTTAGGAGGACTCAGAGGGGGCAGATTGCAGGCCACCAGCTACCAGAGAAGCCACAAGGAAAGGCCTGGCACTTTCCCTGGGAATTAACAGGCACTGGGAAAGTATCTGGGTCTCCATTGCCTTACTGGTAGAACAGGGCAAGGGGTGGGGGCAGGAACTGTAATATATACTACATTGACATTTTATTTTATTATTATTTTCAGACAGAGTCTCGCTCTGTTGCCCAGGCTGTAGTGCAGTGGCGTGATCTCAGCTCACTGCAACCTCCACCTCCCGGGTTCAAGCAATTCTCTCTGCTTCAGCCTCCCAAGTAGCTGGGATTACAGGCACACACCACCACCCCCAGCTAATTTTTGTATTATTACTAGAGACAGGGTATTGCTATATTGGCCAGGCTGGTCTAAAACTCCTAACCTCAGACAATCTGCCTGCCTCAGCCTCCCAAAGTGCTGGGATTACAAGCGTGAGTCACCATGCCTGGCCTTATTACTATTTTTTGAGATGGGGATCTCACTATGTTGCCCAGGGTGGTCTCAAGCTCCTGAGCTCAAGCGATCATCGCTCAAGCGATCATCCTGCCCCAGCCTCCCAAAGTGCTGGGATTACAGACGTGAGCCATGGTGCAATGCCCTAATAGTGTACTTTTGAAGTTGGAATGAGCAGAACAACATTTCAGGATCACAGTCACACCTGTAATGCAATATACAAACACCTGAGATTTCTTTTTTTTCTTTTTTTGAGATGGAGTCTCACTCTGTCACCCAGGCTGGAGTGCAGTGGTGCAATCTTGGCTTACTACAACCTCCGTCTTCTGGGTTCAGGTGATTCTCTTGCCTCAGCCTCCTGAGTAGCTGGGACCACAGGCACGCGCCACCACACTCAGCTAATTTTTGTATTTTTAGTAGAGATGGAGTGCCGTCATGTTGGCCAGGCTGGTCTTGAACTCCCGACCTCAGGTAATCTCCCTGCCTCAGCCTCCCAAAGTGCTGGGATTATAGGTGTGAGCCACCGCACCTGGCTGGTGACCAAGTCACAGCCACTGCTAATCCCCGCTGTGGTTTGTTGTCTATATTCATAATAGAAGGAAATACTAATTTCACTGCAAGTTTAGTGATAATGAAAGTGTGATTTTTTTTTTCTATCCAAGTTCACAGATTCATGAATTCTGTCCATGGGCTCCCATACCCCCATAAAAGTCTATTGGAAGATAGCAGGATATGAACCCCTGACTTATTAAGGAACTAATTTGTCTCTTGGTCCCTACGGGGACAGAGGAGGATTCTCATGAGAAATAGGCACAGTTTTGAAAGGTGGGGCAATGTGCTTGTACCAAGAGCCAAGGCAAAGAGACAGTTTTTGTGGAGTAGAAAAGCCATTCTCTAAACAGCTTTTCAAGGAATATTTCCCAGAAGGCCAGGAAAGAGCAAGGTCTGACTTAGGCTGATTTTGGCTCAAAGACAGGGCTTGGGGAGGGAAGTTTCTCCTAAAAGTGTCTATCAATACCCCTATGCTAATACATGCACACTCTACCTCTGGGGTGAAGTTCTGTGCAGCTCTGGCCGCTCTGAAACCTCAGTTTTCCACCTAGAAAAAGAATCCGTCCCTCCCCCTTTCCCCCAACATCACCCTGTAAACACCTTTGCAGCTTTTTTGCCCCAAAGGATCTGTAGACAAGTCCTACCTTAGCACCAAGTAATCCCTTCACAAAGATAAGTCAGGAACTGAAGCATTTTTTGCCTTTAAGCAGAGCACTTAGTGAAACACCTCTGCTCATGGGAAGGAAGTTGCAAATGGCCCCAGGACAGCAGCGCTCACTTTCCTTGGTGAAATACAGCTTCAAGAACTCTGTGCCACTGGGACAGGCATTTGGAGACTGATTTAAGTGACAGACAGAAATAAGAAAGCTGGAAACTCAGAACACTCATAAGTTAATCAAACGTGGCTTAGAGTTGAAAAGGATGATCTCAGTGAATTCTGGGGTCCCAGCAAAATGAGAACAAAAGCATTTGCGAATCAGCTACACCATGCAAGACCCATGCCATGCTCTTTGCTTGCTTCCTCTAAAGGTACCAATACTAGGTCTGATACTCATTCGTTCTTTCATTCACTCATTCATTCCACAATGTTTACCAAGGGCCTATCCTGTGTCTGGGACTCAGGATGTAGCAGTGAATTAACCACATTAGAAACTATTAGACTGGCTGAGTGTGGTGACTCAGCTTATAATCCCAGCACTTGGGGAGGCTGAGGAGGGCGGATCACTTGGAGCTCAGGAGTTCAAAACTAGCCTGGGGAAGATAGCAAAACCCTGTCTCTACCCAAAAGACAAAAAATTAGCCGGGCATGGTGGCACACGCCTATGGTCCCAGCTACTCTGGAGGCTGTGATGGAAGGATTGCTTGAGCCTGGGAGGTGGAGGTTGAAGTGAGCCGAGATCACACCACAGCAATCCAATGTGAGTGACAGTGTGAGACCCTGACTCAGAAAAACAAACAAGAAACCAACAAAAAACACAAAGAAACCAAACCAAACAAAAAACTATTGTCCCCAAAGACATTATAACGGGGGCGAGAATGATCATAAACAAAAACAGATAAAATACATGTTTGATTGTGATAAGTAACACTGGAAAAATAAAGCAGCTCAGACAGTTCAGGCATGGGGATGGCAGGGCTGAATTTTAAAGGGTGGTCAGAAACAGTCTCACGGAGAAGGTGACCTTTCAGCCAAGAGCTGAGGGAGGTGAGGAACATTGGGGGTTGTAGGGGGAGCATGAGAAGGGAAAGGTACAAGAGACCCACCTTTACTTGAACACTTCCTCTATACTAGACTCTGAATTAGGCTCTTTGTAGCCATTGTCTTTTTTCTTTTGAGATGGAGTCTCGCTCTGTTGCCCAGGCTGGAGTGCAGTGGCGCGATCTTGGCTCACCACAACCTCTGCCTCCTGGATTCAAGTGATTGTCATGCCTCAGCCTCCTGAGTAGCTGGGATTACAGGTGTGCGCTACCACGCCCAACTAATTTTTT
>NW_012121709.1:2874958-2888244 GCF_000951035.1 Colobus angolensis palliatus
TTTTAGTAGAGACGGGGTTTCACTGTGTTAGCCAGGATGGGCTTGATCTCTTGACCTCGTAATCGACCCACCTCAGCCTTCCAAAGTGCTGGGATTACAGACGTGAGCCACCATGCCCGGGCTAATTTTTGTATTTTTAGTAGAGATGGGGTTTCACCATATTGGCCAGGCTGGTCTCGAACTTCTGACCTCAGGTGATCCAAAAGTGCTGGGATTACAGGCGTGAGCCACCAGCGCCCAGCCTGAGAATGATTTTTTTTTTTAAACAACACGACCACAATAGTGTTACTGAACACACCTCAAAAGACAATGATTACATCATGTTATAAACTCTCCGTGTAATCCTCAACCATCCCTGATGGTATCAATTATTTTCTTTCTTTTCCAAAAACTGGCCAGGTGTGGTGGCTCATGCCTGTAATCCCAGCACTTTGGGAGACCAAGGCGAGCAGATCGCTTGAGCCCAGAAACTCAAAACCAGCCTGGGCAACATGGTGAAACCCTGTCTCTACTAAAAATACACAAAAAGTAGCCAGGGGTGGTGGCATAAGCCTGTAATCCCAACTACTCGGGAGGCAGTTCAGTGGCTCAGCCAAGATAATTTAAACAAACCACATTGTTTGAAGCAGGAAGGTCGAGGTTGCAGTGAGCCAAGGTCATGACACTGCACTCCAGCCTGGGCAACAGATCGAGACTCACCCTAGCCCCAAATTTCTTAAAAGGACATCACATAATTCATAACTAAGGTTTGAGTAGATGCTATTCAATATCTGTATATATCTGCCTTTCTAAGTTATATATGTCTTCTGTGAAGTTGACATATGAATTAAACTTCACTAAGATGGAAATTCCAAAGGATAATATTTAAAAACAAATGTGCATAGGAGTTATTCTTGCACCCAGTGGTCTATTCATGAACAATCTGGGGGTGGAGGGAACAACCTCATCAGGTGTTTTCTAGATCTTGAGACGAGTCAGGACTCTGCTTGCAAACCAAAGGAAAGGGGAGCCCATGAAACTCCGTGGAAAGTGTTCATCTCTCTGATCTTCCGACTATTCACCGATTCTGGGAGAAGTAAAGGAAGGCTCTCCTGCCAAAGCCTTCATCAATTTAGGGGGACCTGGGCAATGATATATACAAACCGGAAACTGCTTCAGGGAAGGGGGTGATGTTTTTTTCATTTTTTGTTTTAAAGTGCTGGCTCCCTCAGAGCACACGGGAGGCAGGTCAGTGGCTCAGCCAAGAGACTTTAAACAAACCACATTGCCCGCAGGCCAGCTTGGTGAAGGAGGGGATTTACTTTTCTCCCCTCCGCCTGAGGGGTGTTAACAGCAGAATTAAGTCTGGGGAATCTGGCAGGGGCTTTCTTGCTGCGGGGGAGGTGTGTCTGTGCCTCTTTGCAAAGCATTAATCACTGGTTTATAGAGCGGAGAGAGAAGAAACACGCACATACCACGCAGGAAGCTGGTGCGGCTGCTCATTCTTGGGTTCCCTGCGAGGCAAATCTCTCCTCTCCCCAATTCCACTGGGATCAGCTTGCCTTTGTCCAGGCCTCCAGGGGAATGTGGGCTAGGGGAAAACCCTTAGGAGGTGGGGAGCAACCAGAGGAAATGCACCACTTTCTTTTATTTTTTGAAATGTATATTTTTGTCCAAGTGCAGTGGTTCATGCCTGTAATCCCAGCACTCTGGGAGGCCAAAGAGAGAGGACCACTCAAGCCCAGGAGTTCAAGACTAAGCTGGATGACATAGCAAGACCCTGTCTTTAAAATAATTTTAAAAAGAAGTAAGGAAGAAATATATATATATATATATTTTTTGAGACGAAGTCTCGCTCTGTCGCCCAGGCTGGAGTGCAGTGGCCGGATCTCAGCTCACTGCAAGCTCTGCCTCCCGGGTTTACACCATTCTCCTGCCTCAGCCTCCCGAGTAGCTGGGACTACAGGCGCCCGCCACCTCTCCCGGCTAGTTTTTTGTATTTTTTTAGTAGAGGCGGGGTTTCACCGTGTTAGCCAGGATGGTCTCAATCTCCTGACCTCGTGATCCACCCGACTCGGCCTCCCAAAGTGCTGGGATTACAGGCTTGAGCCACCGCGCCTGGCCAAGAAATATATTTTTATGCCAGAGAATGTATTCTTTTTTAAAAAAGGATTTCTTTTTTTTATTCTGAATTTATTTACTTGGGATATCTTTTAATATTAATAGTTCACATTTAATTCTGTACTTAAAGAATCACCTTTATTCAAAAAAAAAAAAGCCAGTGCAGTGGTTCATACTTGCATTCCCAGCACTTTGCGAGGCCAAGTCGAGAGGCTTGCTTGAGACTAGAAGTTACTAGAAGTTTGAGACTAGCGTGGGCAATGTGGCATGGCCTCGTCTCTACAAAAAAATTTAAAAATTAGCCAGGCATGGTGGCGTGTAACTATAGTCCCAGCTACTTGGGAGGCTGAGGTAGGAGGATTGCTTGAGCCCAGGAGGTCTAGGCTGCAGTGAGCCATGAACACTCCACTGTACTCCAGCTTGGGTGACAGAGTGAGACCCTGTGAAAAAGAAAAAGAGACTAAGACAAAATGAGCAGTCCAGCAGGAAAAGGATGTACATAGCAGCTATGGATAAATCACAACTATCTGCTAGATAAATGACAACAACGTCCAGGTGTTACCCAGACACAAGTCATTTTTCCCCTCCACCTTTATCAATAATCCATCAATACCCCATCAACTGGACCTCAAGACTTTTGCCTACAGTGCAGACAGATCTTACTAAATGGACTGAAAGTGGCAGGCTGAGCAAGTGATACTGAAAATTATTTACATCCTGAAACCCTCAGCAATTTGGCCACATGTTTAATAGTGTTGGCCTCCAAAAGTTCCAACTGAATCTTTCTTCCTCTTCTCTGGCAAGGAGTTCCACTTTATTGCACCTATGATGTTGGATATGTCTTAAAATGAGCCTTCTAGAGTCCCTCCGTGGTCAGTTCATCTGCTACCCTGCTGGCTCAAATCCATTTGCAATGGCTGTAAAAGACTGTCAGCTGATGCTCACAGTAAATCTCCTTTCATTCAAAAAGGCCGACAAGAGGGAAGCAGCTTGAGTTTTCACTCCAATCTTGCAAACTTGCAGTCCTGCTGTGCCGCCTTGTTTTTCAATACACAATCCCCACCCTCCCTCTGCAATGTTTTTATCCCATGGTGGTCAGGTGCAAAACTGGAGTCCGAGGTGTGGTTTCGTGGTGGTAGAAGAAAGGTCAGATTGTATTCCATGATTCTTAAGCTGGTGGCTGTTCAGATCACACAGCCTCTGTCCTTCTGTGTCTTTGTGAAAAATGGTGCACTTTTGCTGGCAAACAGGTTTTTCTGGCTGGTTACTCTTAAGATGGATGTTTCCCTTGACTGAGGGAAGCCAGAGACTGTCAGGAATGTTTGCAAGTGAAGGAGGGTTGGTGGTGTTCTCAGAGCCCGAGACTAAGAAGTGAGGGACTTGGTTGTAGACTCATATCTGAACCTATCTCTCAGGTTAGTCATGGCACCTACTGGTCAAAAGGTTCTAGAAAAACAGCATCAGCCTGGCTTATTGATTGAAATTTCGTGATCAAGTCAGACAAGCAAACTGGCAGAAAAGTGAGCTATGGGTTTTGAGTGAAAATATCTGGCTTCAGACTCTTCTATCCCAGATATGCTGAGCAAGTCCAGCCAGACAACCTCTCCAACCCTCCAACCTACAATATGTCTATCAAATGGGGGCTGGAGCGTCCTGCTCTATCTCCTAGGGCCTTTGGATAAAATCCTTGCCAAATTTTACAGTGCAGAATGTTTGGAGATGGTTGTTGCTATTATGGTAATTATGACAAAAGGGAAACACCTTTTGGGAGTGAAATTAGTTGATATTTATAAAACAAATGGAAATTTCCTGCACCCTGTGCTGGGAAGGTGTGCATTGTGGAGAGTTTGCAAGTTGAAGCAATGGAATTGATATTGTTCCAGGTGATGTACAGATTAGCTGCTCTTCAGATGTGTGAAAAGAAATCCTAGGCTGCCACATTCTCTGAGGAAGATCTGGGCGTGTTCCTGTAGAAGCATAAACATACACTCACACACATTCAAACACATGTAGAACTGGAAGGTATAGGGCATGTGGAATTTTGGTTATTTTTGCCCTTTCTAATCTGTTCCCTATAGCAGTAGCCAGAGGATCATTTTATTTTATTTATTTTTAGCAGAGTCTTGCTCTGTCTCCCAGGCTGGAGTGCAGTGGGGTAATCTCAGCTTACTGCAACCTCCGCCTCCTGGGTTCCAGCGATTCTCCTGCCTCAGCATCTCAAGTAGCTGGGACTACGGGTGTATCCACCACTCTTAGTTAATTTTTTGTCTTTTTTTTGTATTTTTAGTAGCGATGGGGTTTCTCCATGTTGGCCAGGCTGGTCTCGAACTCCTGACCTCAAGTGATCTGCCTGCCTAGGCCTCCCAAAGTGCTGGGATTACAGGCCTGAGTCACCATGCCTGGCCCAAAGGATCATTTTAGAATGCAAATCAAATAAAATCATTCTTTATTGCCACATTATATATCTTCAATAGCTTCCCATTGCTCTTAAGGGAAGGACCAACATTTAATAGGTCTGGAAGGCCCCGCAGGATCTGCTCCTGCTCTCTCTTCTCCAGCTCCATTAGCCTCATGTTCTCAGTCATTTTTTCTGCTCTCACGTTGTGATAAATTGAATTATTGACACCAAAACTTCATGCCAGGCTGGTGTGGTGAATCATGCCTATAATTCCAGCAGTTTGTTTGGGAGGCCGAGGCAGGAAGACCGAGACCAGGAATTGACCAGTCTGAGTAATGTAGCGAGACCTCATCTCTACAAAAACAAAAAACAAAAACAAAAACAAAACAAACAAACAAACAAAAAACAAAATCAAAAACAACACTTTTTGTATTCATACCCTATGCCTGAGATTAGGCAGTTTCCCTCTAATCTTTGACTTTAAAAAGCTTTGTCATGTGATCTGCTTTGGCCAATCAGGAGTGAGCAGAAATGGCTGTGGGCCAGTTCTGACCCCAGGCTTTTGGAGGCATTGCTTGTTTCTACTTGACCTCTCATGCCTCTGTTACTGCTGTGAGGAGAGCTGGTGTTCCTTTGGCCTGGGGCCCACCCAGAATGGATACACTTGGGGGCAGACTGGAACCCACCTTGCATCTGGAGCTAAACTGTCAGACCTGCAACTTGAAGCAGGGCAACCTGGCTGAGGTCCACCAAGATCAGCCAACTTGCAAACATAGGAGAAACCAGTGCTTCCTGTGGTATGTCTCTGAGATTTTGTGGTTGTTTGTTTTGTGGCAATAGCTGACTGATGCAAGACCCCCTGATTTTCTTTTCTTATCTTTTCTTTAGAGACAGGATCTTGATCTGTTGCCCAGGCTGGAGTGGCATGAGCACAGCTCACTTCAGCCTCAACCTTCTGGGCCCAAGCAATCCTCCCACCTCAGCCTGCTGAGTCACTGGGACATGTACACACCATCATGTCTGGCTATTTCTTTTTATTTTAAAAGAGATGGGGTCTTGCTATGTTGCCCAGGCTGGTCTCAAACTCCTGGCCTCAAGAGACACTCCCATCTTGGCCTCTTAAATGTGCTGGGATTACAAGCATGAGTCTCCATGCCCAGCCCTGATTTTCTTTTCATCACCCATCCTTGCCATGATTTCTCTGCAACAGGACCCAGGATGCTGCCTTCTTCTTTTTTTTTTTTTTTGAGACAGAGCCTCACTCTGTCACCCGGGCGGGGCACAATGGTGCGATCTCAGCTTACTGCAACCTTTGCTGCCTGGGTTCAAGTGATTCTCTTGCCTTAGCCTCTTGAGTAGCTGGGATTACAGGTATCTGCCACCACGCCCAGCTAATTTTTTTTGTATTTTTAGTAGAGACAGGGTTTCACCACCTTGGCCAGGCTGATCTTGAACTCCTGACCTCGTGATCCACCTGCACTGGCCACTCAAAGTGTTGGGATTACAGGCGTGAGCCACCGCGCCTGGCCAATACTGCCTTCTTATCACTGAGAGATTTCTATTCATCCTTCAGGTCTCAGCTCAAAGTTCATTGCTCTTGAGAATCCTTTCCTAACTAACCCCTCAGGTGAGGGGTAAATCATTTCTCACACACCCTCTCTAGCCCCATACCTCTCCTTCATGGCACTTATCAGAATTGTGCCTTTATATGATCCTTCAGTTGCTGTCTGTCTTCCTCCCTAATGCTTTAAGAGGTTAGGAACCTTTACTCCGGGTCACATTTGCATTCCTAGAACACAGCACAGCAGCTTCCCAGGCACGCAGTAGAGGCACAGTACATTTTGCTGAAATGAATCAATGAATGAAGGAGCTGAGCATCATTTCTCCAGGTTAAAATATTGTAAATTGAAAATGAGGCCAGGCACAGTGGCTCAGGCCTGTAATCCTAGCACTTTGGGAGGCTGAGGTGGGTGGATCACTTGAGGTCAGGAGTTTGAGACCAGCCTCCCCAACATGGCAAAACCCCGTCTCTACTAAAAATACAAATTGTAGCTAGGCGTGGCGACACACGCCTGTAATGCCAGCTACTCAGGAGGCTGAGGCATGAGAATTGCTTGGGCCTGCGAGGTGGAGGTTGCAGCAAGCCGAACTTGTGCCCCTGCACTGCAGCCTGGGTGACAGAGTGAGATTGTGTCTCAAAAAAACAAAAAAACAAACAAAAAAAAGAAAATGAACAATTTATGTGGCCAAAAAGATCAGTATAGAAACAGAGAATAAGGCCATGCACCATGGCTCATGCCTGTCATCCTAACACTTTGGGAGGCCGAGTAGGACCTCTTGAACCCAAGAGTTTGAGATCAGCCCAGGCAAAATGGTTAAACCCTTCTCTGCAAAAAACACAAAAGCTCCCTGGTAATGATTGTGCTTGCCTATAGTCCCAGCTACTTGGGAGGCTGAAGTGGGAAGTTTTCTTGATCCCAGGAGGTTGAGGCTGCAGTGAGCTGTGATCGTGCCACTACACTCCAGCCTGGGTGACAGAGCGAGACCCTGTATCAAAAAAAAAAAGAGAGAGAGAGAGAGAATAAAGATATGAAACAAAGAACATTCTATACACAGCAGCAAATCAACAAAGATGAATGGGCCCAGATTGAGGGGGATGTAGTATAGAGAAGAAAATAAGGTTGGGTTGGTTGCATCTATCATTCATTCATTCATCCATCCATTTGTTCACTCATCAAGAACATGCCAGGGGCTGGATGTGGTGGCTCATGCCTGTAATCCCAGCACTTAGGGAGGCCGAGGCAAGAGGAGTTCAAGACCACCCTGACCAACATGGCAAAACTCTGTCTCTACGAAAAAACAAAAATTAGCTGGACATTGTGGTACACAACTGTAATCCCAGCTACTCGTGAGGCTGAGGCACGAGAACGCTTGAACCCAGGAGGCAGAGGTTGCAGCAAGCCAAGATCACACCACTGTACTCCAGCCTGGGCAACAGACAGAGACTCTGCTAAAATAAATAAATAAATGAAATGAAATGATCTGTCTCCAAAATGAAGAAATAAATAAAATTAAAATTAAAAAAGAACATGCCAGGCCTTTAGAATCTGCTGCACGATGCCCGGAAAGACTTCTAACATGGACGATCCTTGGGTTGAGCCTTGGAGGTTCTGAAGTCAGGATGTGACGAGGGCAGCAGCTGGCCACAACTGTGACTATTGCTGCTCAGTGCTGTGGAGACTTGAAGGAGGCATCAAGGAATGCTTCCTGGAGGAGGGGGCTTTTAGGATGCACCATATACATGAGCCAAGTTCACCAGGTGGTGTTGGAGGAGAAGAGATGTTCAAGACAGAGGAAGCAGCACACAGAGATGAATAGGGGCAGAAGGTGTTCTAAGAATGGCAGATCATTTGGTGGAGTGAACCAGGGTAAGCTGAAGGTATAAGAATGCGCTGGTGATTGGGTTGACAAGTAATAAGGATTAATATTTATTTATTTATTTATTTATTTATTTATTTATTTTTTCTAGACAGAGTTTCACTCTTGTTGCCCAGGCTGGAATGTGGTGGCGCGATCTCAGCTCACTGCAACCTCCACCTCTTGAGAGGCGCTGGGATTACAGCCTCAGCCTCCTGAGTAGCTGGGATTGCAGGCACCCGCCACCATGCCCGGCTAATTTTTTGCATTTTTAGTAGAGACGAGCCTCGCCATGTTGGGCAGGCTGATCTCAAACTCCTGACCTCAGGTGATCTGCCCGCCTCGGTCTCTCCAAGTGCTGGAATTACAGGCGTGAGCCACCGCGTCCTGCCAAGGGTTAATATTTCTTGATCACTTACCCTGCGCCAGCACTATGTGAAACACTTAACACCTATGGAGTCTCATCCTAACCTTACCCACCTCCACCACCGAGGACGTTGGTACTCTTGTCACTCCTTTTAACAGATCAGGGAACTAAAACACAGAGAAGACAAGTAACTTACCCAAGGTCATAGATAGATGAAATGACTGGGTCAGGATTTGAATTCAGTCAACCTGGATCCATATCATGTGTCTCAGCCATTAGACAATACTGCCAGGGGCTTGTAGTGTGCTGGGCCCACAGTCAGGACATTGTTCTTCATTGCTTTCATTTTTTTTTTTTTTTTTTAAGACAGGTTCTCCCTCTGTTATCCAGGCTGGAGTGCAGTGGCACAATCACAGGGAGCTCACTACAGCCTCCCTCCTGGGCTCAGGTGATCCTCCCACCTTAGCCTCCCAGGTAGCTGGGACCACAAGTGCTCACCACCACACCCAGCTAACTTTTTGTATTTTTAGTAGAGATGGGGATCTCACTATGTTACCCAGGCATAGTGAGACCTCCTCAAACTCCTGGTCTCAAGTGATCTGCTCGCCTCATCCTCCCAAAGTGCCGTGATTACAGGCGTGAGCCACCATGCGAAACCAGCACATAGTTCTTGAGCTATGGCAAATCATGGAAGGTTTTTCAACAGGGGACGTGTGGCCAGCTGCGGAATTTGTGGGAGCCAGGTTTGGGACAGTAGTTCAAGGCATGCATTGGCTAAATTGAAACAAAGAGAAGGCTCTAAGGGTAATGAGTGGACTGAGTTGGAGGTCAATTTAACAAGCAGCCAACAGTTCTATAGAGAAGTTCTCAGAAGTAGGAAGAGGAGATTGGCAGCCTATGGGAGAAAATGAGGGAAGCAGTGAGATGCTGGGGAACTGATAAGGAAGATCTAAGTAAATATTTCAGCGGGGTGGGGGAGCCCAGTGATATTTTTCTGGCCAGACCTCAGTGCAGGAGCTAATGGGAAAAAACCTAACTCGGGGTTATGATATTTGGGGTGGGGAGAAGTCAGATGGAAAAGATAGAGGTATCAGAAGGAAAGGCTAATGGAATGACAAGGGAGGCATTAAAAGGCAATAAATCTGGCAGCCTGGATGGTATTTACCCAAGAATTTTGCAGAGGATGTTTAACTCTTAGAACCCTGCTCACCTGGGTCTGCGGCTGAGGCTGGTAGGCATCCTACTCAGGCTCCCAACAAGAGGTTTGAGCCCATTCTCAGAAGAATCAGGCCCTAGAAGATATGTGTTTCTAGGCTGGGAGCCCGAGGAGTCTTTGGAGACAGACCAGAGCCCCAAATGGCGGAAGGATGGGCTGGTAAAAAGGGTTCCGTCACCTCAATCACTGGGGAACGTTCTCTAGAAGAGTTAATCAGCCCATGGGGAAGGGAGAACCACAAGATATAATTTATTTACCTACTCTGACAAGATCCTTCCCAGAAGGCTGTGGATGGTAATTCTCTGTAATTATATCTCAAGCGAGGTTCTTTAGACTTGTAGACATGTTAACTCATTAGTGTTCACAGCACACCTGGGAGAAAGGTCGAGGGGTGATGGCCAACTTCAACAGCCTGATAGGGGAAACTGAGGCAATTTTCTGTTTACGCCAGCCAACTGGGGGAAATTGATCAGAAGAACAGAGAACTATAATTTCCCTAGCATTAAGTGTTTAAAGGGAGGCGAGAAAGAGATTAGGCACCAGCACTTGCATTCAATTTCCCTTCTACCTGTGCTTTCTGTGCAATCTGAGAAAAGTCACTCAACAGCTCTGGGCTTCAGTTTGATCTACAGATACAAAGAGCTGGGTGCAATGGACTGTATCATTCCTGATTCATGAGCCTGTTTGTTTGGGAATTTAACCTCCCTTTGAGTTAAGGAGAAATGCCAAGTTTGTTGTGTGATGATGAGGGTGGGTTTTGGTTAGACTGTAGGATGAACTTGGTCACGTTGTGATAAATTCCTCATGACCTTCAGTGGTGGATAAGTCAAGGACTAGACTCTCCAGAGATCTAAAGGTATAAATGAGGAATAGCAAAGTTAGGATACCAGCTTTATGCCATACAGCAAATTACTTGTCAGGGGTCAGGGAGCTGAACTGGGGGATTTCAAGGATGGCTGCAAAAATTCCTTCCATGCTCCTTTGTATTAGGCCTTTGCCCCTTCTCCTATCAAGAGGTGGAGTCTGGGCCCTGCGTGGGGGCTAACACCTGTAATACCATCACTTTGGAAAGCCGAGGCAGGTGGATCACTTGAGGCCAGGAGTTCAAGACCAGCCTGGCCAGCATAGCAAAACTCCATCTCTACTAAAAGTACAAAAATTAGCCGGGTGTGGTGGCATGTGCCTGTAGTCCCAGCTACTCAGGAGGCTGAGGCAGGAGAATTGCTTGAACCTGGGAGGTGGAGGTTGCAGTGAGCTGAGATCGTGCCACTGCAATCCAACCTGGGTGACAGAGCAAGACTCTGTCTCCAAAGAAAAAAAAAAACAACCAACCAAGATATGGGGATAATGATGCTTTGTGACATCTTCTGGTACCATGCAACGAAAGCTTCAACTAGATCCCTGAGTGACGAGAGCTCACATCAAGACCCGGTGGGCTCCAGCATTTAACCTACAAAGCCCTGACATATAGGGAGGCTATCTTAGGGGTCCTCACTCCAAAAACTGTCCAGCACAAGCCCACCCATCAGAAATGATACATCATGGTTGCTTGAAGCCATTACATTTGGGGTGGTTTGTTTCAGAGCAAGTAATAACTGAAGGATAATTAAGGTTTCAAGAAACCCTGATTTTTCTCACTTTTTGTTCTAAAGGCTGATGTCTTCTGCTCCCGATCTGGTTGGCTGGAGACACTTAGAAGCTATGGCCTTCCACCTTTAAGAGTTTCAATTTGCTTCAAGGAATGAAGTAACAGCTGTGAAAGTTCTTTGTGAACCATGAAGCAATCCTGATGTGTTGATGGGTTTTTTTCTCACCTCTTTCCTTTTTGGGTTAAGGATAGGAATTCAGGTAAAGGAAGGGGGGAGTTCGAGAAGGAGAAGGGAAAGGAAGAAAGATGAGAAGGAGAACAATAATTTATTGAGCACTTACTATGGGGCCAGGTGCTGAGTGATTCACTTTCCATTCACTGTGGCCTCCACTCAACAATCCTATAAAATGTGCATTCTTCCCATCGTTCAGATGAGCAAACTGAGGCTCAGGAAACATAGGTGGCATGGCCAAAACTTCATAGCCTTTGCAGAATCAGGATTTGAACTGAGGTCTGTCTGGATATAGTCACCAGACTGAGTTCATTCTTCACAGTGGTCTGAACTCGTATGAAAAGAGTTGGACAGAGCTGATATCTGAGTCCATTTAAAAGTTTAAAAAATAATAAATAATTTCGGCCGGGCACGGTGTCTCGTGCTTGTAATCCCAGCACTTTGGGAGGTCGAGGTGGGTGGATCATTTGAGGTCAGGAGTTTGAGACCAGCCTGACCAACATGGCGAAACTCGATCTCTACTAAAAATGCAAAAATTAGCCAAGCATGGTGGCACACGCCTGTAGTCCCAGCTACTTGGGAGGCTGAGGCAGGAGGATCACTTGAACCTGGGAGTTGGAGGTTGCAGTGAGCCGAGATCACGCTGTTGCTGTCCAATCTGGGCAACAGAGTGAGACTCTTCTCAAAAATAATAGTAATAATATTTTAAAAATTCAACTTTTATTTTAGATTCAGAAGGTCATCTAAGATCTTTAGACTTCGACTTTACCTTTGTCTGAAACTGGGTTTTGGAGAGGCATTTAGAAACTAGGATCTTTTTTTCCAATTTCACACTAACTTTATTGTGATCAGGGTCCTGGAAAAACAGAATTCATTCAACTCTGTTCAATCAGGAAGTGTTTAATACAGGACTATTTATGGAAAGGTGGACATGGCTGAAGAAACCAGCAAGGGAGGCTAAAGCACTCTGGGGCCAGCAATAGAGGGAGCAGGGGCCGGGACTAGGGTGAATGGAGCCCAGCAAGGGCTGGAACTGTGGGGATGGGACTGTCCTGCATGAGCTGTGGTCATGGAACCTCACAGCCACTTCCAGGGAGAGGACAGGGAAGAGACACCCCAACTGGAACTTCCTCCTATCTCCTGCCCATGCCTCCCACAAACTGAGCCCAATCAGAAGCAGAGGCCATGGGGCTAGGGATGCATCTGTAGGGGTGCGGGGTGGTGCCCCAGCCCTGGTGGAGCATGGATCCCTGTGTGGGGGTGGGGTGGGGGATAAGCATCTCAGACAGAGCTGGCCTGTCCCCTCATCCTTTTTAACCCTCTGATTAGGAACACACTCAGTGACCTTGGGAGTGTTTTACTCAAAGAAAGATGACTCTTGGATGTGTTTCAGTAGGTGCAGGGGGTTTTCCTGGAACCGTGGCGTGGTCCCCAAGCCCTGCACAAACACCCTCTCCACCTGTCAGCACTCCATAGGCTCAAGTGAGTCCCTGTCGCACTTGGAGAAGAATTTGGAGCGTGTGTCTCCCAGCCACCCTCCAGCCCTTTTTTAGTGGGAGTCTTATTTGAAAGGATGTGTTTATTAGCTTAATCAGTTGCTTTTATTATCAGCTGTGTGACCTTGAGGATGTAAAGTAACCTCTCTAGGTCTCGGTTTTCTTGTCTGTAAAATGGAAGGTTATGATGAGAACTAAGCATGGCCAAGTATTTGATGTCAGGCACTAAGTCAAAAAAAAGAAAAAGAAAAAAACAGGAATGTCCATATATATAGCACTCAGTGCCAGACACCAGTTAAGTGCACAGGATTTGATAGTTCCTTTTTTCCTCTTTTATCTTGTCCTTTTCTTCCTTCTTCTCCTTCTGTCATGCAGTATGGACCCTGTGTATCAGCACAAGAAAAAATAATATAATTCATAATTCCTTCCTCCCGTTTTTTTTTTTTTTTTTTTTTTTTTGAGACAGGGTCTC
>NW_012121709.1:2889032-2889707 GCF_000951035.1 Colobus angolensis palliatus
CTCTGCCTCAGCATCCCAAAGTGCTGGGATTACAGGCATGAGCCACCGCAGGGGGCCCAGGCTTAGAGATTTTAACTTGCCCAAGTTCAGCCACCTAGGAAATGGAAGGGCTAAGATACAAGGAGTACAAAGACAAGAGAGATTGGTTGAGACTCTGCTCTTTATTTTTATTTTTATACTATGGAGTCTTGCTCTGTCACCCAAGCTACAGTGCAGTGGTGCAGTCACAGCTTGTTGCAGCCTTGAACTCTTGGACTCAAACAAACCTCCCACCTCAGCCTCCTGAGTATCTGGGAATATAGATGTGTATCACCATGCTGGCTAATTTTTTATTTTTTGTAGAGATGGGGGTCTTGCTACGTTGCCCAGGCTGGTCTTGAACTCCTGGCCTCAAGCAGTTTCTCCCTCCTTGGTCTCTCAAAGTGCTGGGATTATAGGTGTGAGCCACTACACCTGACCCACTCTTCTCTTTAGGTATCACTGCTTTGAGTGGTGGAGAAACCAGAGGGCAAGAACAACCACAAAGAACTGGAGCAGTCTGGAGTGAGTACTTGAGTGAGCCTGCCTGGGAGTGTAGTGGAGAGGAGGTGGTTCTTTGAATTTCTCTTTGGATGTGTAGTCTGTAGTCTTCTTTTATTTATTTATTTAACTAATTATTATTATTATTTTTTGAGT
>NW_012121709.1:2890089-2911962 GCF_000951035.1 Colobus angolensis palliatus
CCAGGCCAGTCTTGAACTCCTGAGCTCAGGCAATCCACCCGTCTCGGCCTCCCCAAGGGCTGGGATTACAGGCGTGAGCCACCGCACCCGGCCATATAGTCTTCTTTTAGAATTGTTTGTTTTTATTTTGTTGGCCAGGCTGGTCTCTAACTCCTAGCCTCAAGTGATCCTCCCGCCTTGGCCTCCCAAAGTGCTGAGATTACAGGTGTGAGCCATCACAACTAGCCTAGAATAATTTACCTTAAAAACAAAACAGGCTGTGTGTGGTGGTTCACACCTGTAATCCCAGCACTTTGGGGGACTGAAGCGGGAGGATCGATTGATCCTCAAACACAAACACAAAAACAACAAAAACAACAACTGAACATTGTATTAATCAGCTAGGGCTGCCATAAGAATATACTACAGACTGGGTGGCTTAAACAACAGAAATGTATCCTCTCACAGTTCTGGGGGCTGGAGGTCTAAGATCAAGGTACCTGCAGAGCTGTTTTCTGGTGTGGCCTCTTTCCTCAACTGCCCTCTTGCTGCCTCTCTGCCTGGTCATTCCTCTGTCCATGTGTGACCTGAGTGTCTTTCCATGTGTCCTAATCTCTTCCTCTTCTTCTTCCTCTTCTTCCTCTTCCTCTTCCTCTTCTTCTTCTTTTTTTTGGAAACAGTCTCGCTCTGTCACCCAGGCTGCAGTGCAGTGGCACAATCTCGGCTCACTGCAATCTCCACCTCCCTGGTTCAAGCGATTCTCCTGCCTCAACCTCCAAGTAGCTAGGAATATAGGCATCTGCCACCCTGCCCAGTTAATCTATTTTTTATTTTTTAGTAAAGACAAGGTTTCACCATATTGGCCAGGCTGGTCTCAAACTCCTGGTCTCAAGTGATCCTCCTGCCTCAGCCTCCCAAAGTGCTGGGATTACAGGCATGAGCCACTGTGCCCAGCCCTTATCTTCTCTTCTTCTAAGGACATTGGTTATGGTGGAATAGGGTCTATCCTAAATACCTGATTTCCTTAATTATCTTTTTCAATGTTCTGTCTCCAAATACAGCCACATTTTGAAGTACCAGGAATTAGGGTTTCAAATTATGAATTTTGGGGTCACGAAATTCGGTGCATAACAAATGCCTTTGGAATTATTATTATTATTATTGTTATTTTTTTCAGATGGAGTCTCTTGCTCTGTCACCCTGACTGGAGTGCAGTGGAGTGATCTCAGCTCACTGAAACCTCCGTCTCCCAGGCTCAAGCAATTCACCTGCCTCAGCCTCCTGAGTAGCTGGGATTACAGGGGTGTGCCACCACACCTGGCTAATTTTTGAAGTTTCAGTAGAGATGGGCTTTCACCATGTTGGCCAGGTTGGTCTTGATCTCTTGACTTCGTGATCCACCCATCTTGGCCTTCCAAAGTGCTGGGATTACAGGCGTGAGCCACCATGCCTGACAAGCTTATTTGCAGAGCATCATCTAAAACCCTAGAAAGGAGGTGACATCATTATTCCCATTTAAAATTGTATTGTATGTATTTATTATTTACTTACTTATTTACTTATTTTATTTTTACTTTCCAGCCAGGGTCTCTCTTTGTTGCCTAGGCTGGAGTGCAGTGGAACGAACTTGGCTTGTTGCAGTATTGACCCCGTGGACCCAAGTGATTCTCCTACCTTAGCCTCTTGAATAGCTGCGACGACAGGTGTGCACCACCACACTCAGCTAAGTTTTGTAATTTTTATAGAGAGGGTGTTTGACCATGTTGCCCAGGCTGGTCTCAAACTCCTGAGCTCAAGTGATCCTCCTGCCTCGGCCTCGCAAAGTGCTGGGATTACAGTTATGAATCTCTGCACCTGGCCTATGGGGACCATTGCAATGGGGTCTTGCAAAGGGGGAGAGAGAGGGTGGACTCTACTGCTCATTATCTCCATTTTACAGATGAAGAAAATGAGGCATTGAGAGATTGCATAACTTCCCTTGAGTCATATTTGCTTCTAAGTGATAAGGTTGCATGTTGAACCCAGGACAAAGGGGTATGTATGCGTGTATGTATGTATTTATTTTTAATTTATTTTTTAAAGACAAGACCTCTGCTGTCACTCAGGCTCAAGTATAGTGGCAAGATCATAGCTTACTGCAGCCTCAACTGCCTGGGCTCAAGGAATCCTCCCACCTCAGCCTCCTGCGTAGCTAGGACTATAGGTGCATTTCGCCGTAACTGGCTAGATGTTAAAAGCTAGTGGTTTTTAAGCTTTATGCTATACCACCTTTTTCAAGACCACTGAGTCCTGATAGTGATATCAGAGTGAGGACACAGTGGCACTCCATCTCAGACGGGTCTCTGGGGATAGTAACAGAATTCTTTCTTCCCAGTGTCCACTCAAGGGACAGAATTCTGTAACCGAGGCCACAATTTCCTCCAGTTCTTTCCATCTCTTGGGCAACCTGCATATCTGTGGCCTCTTCTAGGGGACTGGAAGTGACAGCTGAGACCTGCTTAGTGACGTGACATCATGGGAATTTGAGAGCACAGGCTTTGAGGCTGGCATGGTGATAGTAATTACTGGCCTCAAAGCATGACGGGGAGGGTGACTGAGATAAGCACATGGAAAGAGGCTGGCAGGGTGCCGGGCACTTAGAAGGCACCCGGTGTGGAGGAGATGGTTGGCCTTGTGGATTGTCCTATAGTCTGTTAATTCTTAGGACTAGAATACTAATTCTATGGTGGGAGGATACTTGATGGAACTTGTTTTTGCAGATGAGAAGGAAAATGCTCTGCAAATTAAGATTTGCAGAGCACTGACTATAAAAATTGAGACCAGAGAACTTATTATAAGCTGGGTACCCTGGGAGTCACTGACATATATCATCTCACAATGTTTGCAAACAACTCTAGGGAACAGGACACCCCTTTTACAGATGAGGAGGCTGAGGATCAGAGATGGACTTGCTCAAGGTCGCTTAGCTAGTAAGTGGTGGAATTGGGCTTCTGATCATTTCTTTTGCTTAAAGATTTCTTTGATGTGGGACTAGTTCCTCCCTCTCTGCTATATCATTTCTTTTTCTTTTCTTTTTTATTTTTATTTGTTTATTTTTTTGAGATGTGGTCTTGCTCTGTTGCCCAGGCTGGAATGCAGTGGCACTATCACGGCTCACTGCAGCCTTGACCAGCCAGGCTCAAGTGGTCCTCCCACCCCAGCTTCCCAAGCAGCTGGGACTACAGACACATGCCACCAAGTTCAGCTAAGTTTTAAATTTTTTTGTAGAGAAAGGGTCTTGCTATGTTGCCCAGGCTAGTCTCGAATTCCTGGGCTCAAGCAGTCCTCTCTCCTGGGTCTCTCAAAGTGCTGGGATTACAGGCATAAAGCGCTGTGCCCAACCTACTCCATGTTCTTCTTTTCTTTTCTTTCTTTCTTTTCTTTTTCCTTTCTTCTTTCTTTCTTTCTTTCTTTCTTTCTTTCTTTCTTTCTTTCTTTCTTTCTTTCTTTCTTTCTTTCTTTCTTTCTTTCTTTCTTTCTTTCTTTCTTTCTCTCTCTCTCTCTTTCTCTCTCTCTCCCTTTCTCTCTTTCTCTCTCTCTCTCTCCCCCTCTTCCTCCCTTCCTCCTTTCCTCTTTTCTTTTTTTTTCTTTTCTTTTCTGACAGAGTCTTGCTCTGCCACCCAGGCTGGAGTGCAGTGGTATGATCTCAGATCACTGCAGCCTCCGCCTTCCAGGTTTAAGTGATTCTTCTGCCTCGGCCTCCTGAGTGGCTGGGACTGCAGGTGCCCACCACCATGCCCGGCTAATTTTTGTATTTTTAGTAGAGACAGGGTTTTGCCATGTTACCCAGGCTGGTCTCGAACTCCTAACCTTAGGTGATCTGCCTGTCTCATCCTCCCAAAGTGTTGGGATTACAGGCATGAGCCACTGCACCCGGCCCCTCCATGTCTTTCAAGTCTGCTCATATGATCCTTCTCATTGAGGCCTCTGCTGTCCACCCCATCCAAAAGTGCAAACCTCTCCTTCCCCCTCCAAACTACCTTGCTCTTGTTTGTTCTATTTTGATAGCACATCTTGCCTTTTATTTAGTTTATTTTTATTTTTTGTAGGGGGACAGAGTCTCGCTGTGTCGCCCAGGCTGGAGTGCAGTGGCATGATCTCAGCTCACTGCAACCTCTGCCTCCTGGGTTCAAGCAATTCTTGTGCCTCAGCCTCCTGAGTAGCTGGGATTCCAAGTTTGCACCACAATGCCTGACTAATTTTTGTATTTTTAGGGGAGACAGGGTTTCACCATGTTGGCTAGGCTGGTCTCAAACTCCTGGCCTCAAGTGATCCACCTGCCTCGGCCTCCCAAAGTGCTGGGATTATAGACGTGAGCCACTGTGCCCGGCTACATTTTGCCTTTTAACAAGCCATGGAATTCCCTTACTAATGATGCTTGTGGTTGATTATATTTCTCTTTATAGTAAAATGTAAACTCCACTGGTGTTTAAAAAGTATCTTTATTTAAACATTTTAATTGATACATAATATTTGTACAAATGTGTACAAACATTTATGGGGCACATGTGATATTTCAATACATGCATACACATGTAATGATCAAGTCAGGGTATTTAGGCATGGGCGTTTTTGTAGGTTTTCAAAACAGTCATGGGACTGGTCATGGTGGCTCATACCTGTGATCCCAGCACTTCTGGAGACTGAGGTGGGGGAATTGCTTGAGCCCAGGAGTTTGAGAGTAGCCTAGGCAACACAGAGAGACCTCACCTCTACTTAAAATTTAAAAATTAGGCTGAGCATGGTGGTGCGCACCTGTAGTCCCAGCTACTCGGGAGGCTGAGGTGGGAGGATTGCTGGAGCCCAGGAGGTCGAGGCTGAGGTGAGTTGTAATCGCACCACTGCCCCTCCAGCCTGGACGACACAGCAAGACCCTGTCTCAATTAAAACCAAAACCAAAAGCCCACCCCAAAACTAAATGAAAGACAAAACAGTCGTGGGTTAAATGAACACATCAACTTCTTCCCACTCCAAACTGAGAGCTCCTTTTATCACACCTAAAAGTTTTTCTGGACCAGGTGCGGTGGCTCACATCTGTAATCCCAGTACTTTGGGAGGCCGGGGTGGACGGATCACTTGAGGTGATGAGTTCGAGACCAGTCTGGTCAACATGGTGAAACCCCACCTGTACTAAAAATACAAAAGCAGCCTGGCATGGTGGTGCATGCCTGTAATCCCAGCTATTTGGGAGGTGGAGGCAGGAGAATCACTTGAATCTGGGAGGTGGAGGTTGCAGTGAGCCAAGATTGTGCCACTGCACTCTGGCCTGGGAGACAGAGACTCTGTCTCAAATGAAATTTTAAAAATGTTTTTCTGAACACCACTTCCTGTGTCTTTTGAATAGGGATGGATTACATTATCTCAGTCAACATCTCAGGCCTTCTCAGAAGGTCAAGCACAGTAATGGATGTAATAGCATCATGTCTAACAAAGTGTTAGGCCAGTGAACATGAGGGTGCTGGCTGTTCTTCCTTTCCCTGATCCCAGGGCTGGGCACCTCCCTGCTTTGCCTCCTGTTTGTCTAATCAGTGTGTTCCCCTGGCTGGTTTTCGTCTCCTTTTCCAAAGCGTTCCCCTTCCCACGCCAGGGGTGCCACGTGGCTGCCCCATCATTTAGAGTGACGGCCAAATAATTGAATTGTTACTGGTTTGGAGCGGGGTGAGGGAGGGGGAGAGATTTTTGCTAAATTGTTTCACTTTAGATAATGTTCATCTCCTGCTCTGTTGTGATTTATTTCTGCTGTTGGCAGTCTTGCTTTCTGGAAATTAATTCTCTGATTGGAATGGAAAGGAAAGTTGGTGGTGGCGGGGTGTGGGGTGTGGGGATTCCTTTTGGACATAAGATCTGGATGAAGTGTTGGTCTGAGTTTCTCTGGGAGTGGCTGGAGGGAGGAGGGAATTTGGGTGTTGAGAATCTCAGGGTGCCTAGTCTGTGCTCCTCACTTTGAGTGGCATATTGTATTATAATCTCTTGAATCCAGTGGGCCTTAGGCTGCGGTCATCTGCTGTTTATATGGGCACACTCACTTCCCAGATCTCCTCTGGAAGACCCTTATATCCACATTTTGCAGATGGGAAAATTGAGGCTCAGAAGGATGCATGTCATTGTACCAGGTATCTACTGCACTGTAACAAACCACCCCTAACTTAGTGGCCTAGGAGCAACTGTCTTATGACGCTCACAAATTCTGTGGGTCAGGCATTTAGGAATGAAACAGCGGGAATAGCTTCTTTCTGCTCTGCGATGTCTGGGCCTCAGGTGGGGAGACTTGAATGACTGGGCGTGTTTTGAATAGCTGAGAGCCTGAGCCATCTGAAGCCTCGTTTACTCATATGTCTGGAACTGGGGCTGGATGACTCAAAGGCGGGGCTCAGCTGGGACAGTTGATTGGAGGACCTCCACATGGCCTCTTCTTGCATCTTGGGATTCTTCATGTCATGGTGACCAAATTCTAAGAAAGAAGTTCTTGAGATTGAGCACCAGAGAACATGTGTTCTGTGAGAACCAAGTGGAAGCTGAATGATCTTTTCTGACCTGGACTTAGAGTCAGGCAGCATCACTTGCTAGAGTAGAATGCAGGCCTAAAATCTGACCAGAGAATCCAGTGGAGACAGAGAGCAAAAGCACATCTGGAGAAAAGTGCCCCACTCCCCAACCCTGCCAGAGGATGCTTATTGAAGAGGCCACACCATAGGTTTCCAATTAAGGTCACTCAGTGAAAAAGGTATATTAGTTACGTATATACACATTTTCTGCAAGGAAAATACCAACTTTGCCCTTAAATAATAAAGACTTTTTAATGTAATCCCAGCACTTTGGGAGGCCGAGGCAGGTGGATCACTTGAGGCCAGGAGTTCGAGACCAGCCTGGCCAGCATAGCAAAACTCCGTCTCTACTAAAAATACAAAAATTAGCCAGGCGTGGTGGCGCATGCCTGTAGTCCCAGCTACTCAGGAAGCTGAGGCAGGAGACTTGATTGAACCTGGGAGATGGAGGTTTCAGTGAGCTGAGATTGTGTCACTGCACTCTGCCCTAGGCGACAGAGTAAGACCTTGTCTCAAAGAAGAAAAACAAATTTAGCCGGCTATGGTGGCATGAGCCTGTAATCCCTGCTACTTGGGAAGCTGAGGTTGGAGAATCACTTGAAGATGGGAGGCAGAGGTTGCAGTGAGCCAAGATGGTGCTACTGCACTCCAGCCTCGGCTAAAAAAAAAAAAAAAATTTTTTTTTCATAACTAGAACTCGAGAAATAAGGAAAGCTAGTTAATTTGGTGGTACAAAAAGTCATCAAGAGCCGGGCACAGTGGCTCACATTTGTAATCCCAGCACTTTGGGAGGCTGAGGCAGGTGGATCACCTGCGGTCAGGAGTTTGAGACCAGCTTGGGCCACATGGCGAAACCCTGTCTCTACTAAAAATACAAAAATTAGCTGGGCGTGGTGGCACACACCTGTAGTCCCAGCTACTCAGGAGGCTGAGGCAGGAGAATCACTTGAACCCGGGAGGTGGAGGTTGCTTTGAGCCGAGATCATGCCATTGCATTCCAGCCTGGGTGGCAGAGTGAGACTCAGTCTCAAAATAGTAATAATAATAATTTTTTAAAAAGAAGAGGGAAGAGAGAAGTAACCCATCCAAAGAGGCTTGACTAGTAAGTGGCAGAATCAGATTCAAACCAAGGCAGTCTGTCTGCATTGCCCTTGCTTGAAAGCACTGCACTACACTTCTCTCATTTGAGATGGGATATAGGAAAAAGAGAGAGAGAAAACCCAAACACACACCCCTTTGAGCAGAAAGGGAATCTGATGTGACTGAGCATAGGGCTGGCCCCGACAGTCACCTCTTACAGATAGATGTATTGGCTAAGCTCAGAAAGCCTACGTGGTAAGTCCAAGGTCCCAGGAGGTTAAGTGGCAGAACCAGGATTTATACCCAAGTTCATATCACTGGGCTTTTCTCAACCTTTTTTTTTTTGTTTTTGTTTTTGTTTTTTTTTGAGATGGAGTCTTGCTCTGTCGCCCAGGCTGGAGTACAGTGGTGTGATCTCGGCTCACTGCAACCTCCACCTCCCGGGTTCAAGCAATTCTCTGCCTCAGCCTCCTGAGTAGCTGGGATTACAGGCGCCCACCACCACGCCCAGCTGCTTTTTTGTATTTTTAGTAGAGACGGGGTTTCACTGTGTTAGCCAGGATGGTCTTGAACTCCTGACCTCGTGATACCCCCGCCTCGGCCTCCCAAAGTGCTGGGATTACAGGCGTGAGCCACCGTGCCTGGCTTCCCGACATTTTTATCCTGTTCACCTTACCTCCCATCATTATCTCAACTTTTAAAATTTGTTTAATTTTAAACTGAAATAGACAGGGGAAAGTATCTGCCAGGGGAGAGAGGTACAGAATGAATGGAATTGGTACTGAGTTGCTGCTGGGAACCCATGGAGGAAGAAGGCAGGATGCAGGATCTGGTGTTTAATGGATTCTTCGAGTCTGATGACAGCAGCTTCATTCCAGGCTTACGTGCATCTAGCCATGGGCTCCTAGGTGGTTGGACCAGAGGGGGGCAGAGCCAGGGGCCTCATGGATGGGGCCTGACTGGGTCCTAGGGAGAGTGCAGGTTAAGGCAGGATCGACCTCTTCTGCAGCATATAGAACTGGCCTCTGGGAGAGGAGGATGGGGAAATGACGACTTCTTCCCTCTTCTGTGCCCCACCCATTGCCCAAAGCAGAGCAACAGGCCAATGGGCAAGTGCCCTTACATGGGCAGTCCTAGGATTGGTGGGGGATCGCTCCCTTGTCCTGGTTGGCTGAGAGGGCCACACACAGACACAGACAGACAGAGGTCTCTCTGAAATTGATGGTTAATTGTCTCCAGGCCAGGGAGACCTGCAGAATTAGGGCTTTCCGGGACTGGACCAGGAGACCTGGGAGGCAGAGACCTTGCCCCTACCCCCAGCCACTCTCATTTCCTTGCCAGCGCTCCAGAAATCCAGGTCACTTTCAAAGCTTGGGGCTGCTGTCTACCTAAGCATGGGGTCAGTTCCGGGGTCACTGGCTGGACAAGCAGGTCAATTTTAGCAGGAAACCAACATTTAAGTGGTGCTGGCTAAGTCAGGGTTCTGAAAGGCAGCTCTGACCTTTGCAAAAGCCTGGTCTTTTCACCTCATTTTACACCTGGAAAGCCTGAGCACTCCAGAAACTAACATTAAACATACACACACAGACACATACAATCTTAATAAATGCTTATACACACACACACACAATGCTTTATGTATATGCATACACACAAACACACAGACATACATGCCAGGCATGGTGGGAGGTACTTCCAAATTGCTGTCACTTGCAATCTTCACAACCCGGACAGAGGAGGCTTTTTTATTTTTACAAATTCCCATTGCATAGATGAGCAAACTGAGTCTCAGAGAGGTTAAGAGGCTTGTTTAAGATCACTTAGCCAGGAACTGTCAAGTGGGACTTGAAGTCTCCTTTAGTCTCCATGCTCAGCCTTCTTTTCACTTTAAACTTGAACCTCTGAACTCCAGAGCCCAGTGGAGGATCCCTGGAGGAGCAAATAGAAGAAACCCAAAAGGGACCTGAAAGCGAGTCCCCTCCTTCACCTGGATTCCCAGTCCAAAGAGGAGGAAGCACCCGCCCTCCTTCCCTCCTTCCGACCCACCCAGCCACCCACCCAAGGTGCCATTAAAGTTAATTGTTTTTACTGCCAGTTTAACATAGTCTTGTAAATCTTTTTATGATGTGGCCAGGGAACACCAAGCTGCATGCAGGACTCAATGGAGTTGGAACACAGGAGTGTGGTCCCAGACTTATCTGGAGGGTGCAAAATGGGAGCACCAGTCTCTCCAGGGGACCCTCTTCCCTTCTCCTGGAGCACCAGGCCCAACACCCTCGCCTGAGTGGCAGTTCTCCCAGGTGAGGCTAGGATTGTGCATGGAATGCTAAGATCCTCCACGTCACCTCCACTGTTTGGATAGGCCATCCCTCTTGACTCTAAGTTGTGGAATTCTCCAGAACCCAAGGCCTCCCAGCCCTGGAGGGAGGTTCTGAATCCTTCAGAAAGGTTGAGGGGTGATTCCCGCATAGAAAGCTTGGTGCTGGGTGTCTCCATTTGCCCGCCAAGGACCGGCAAGGAAAAGCACTGCAAGGTGGACGTTTAAGGGTATGAGGGGCACACATTCCATGGCACAGGGACTCTGGAGGTGCAGGTCTTCTATGTAGGTGATCCCGCCCTTTCCCAACCATTACCAGCCAGGAGAGCTGAGTCTTCCTGAACAGTGCCTTTAAGCTGGTTTGTCCCAGGTTGGTGGAGCGGGACTCAGCTGTCCCTTGGGCAGACCTTGGCTTCCATGCATCTGGATACAGGCATGATTTCCCCAGGTCTCCTCTCCCGGTTCCTGGCATCCCCATTCTGAGCCATCCATGTCAAAATAAGGGTCTTAACTCCCACCATTGTCACTAGCATTAAACAGATACTCCTAATGTGCCCAGAAAAATGCCAGGCACACGCTAAACATCTGTAAACCACGGTGACAGCTCTAAGCGTTCATGATTAAGCCCAAATATTTATTAGGCACTGGTGTGCAAACCTTGTGTAAACGCTGGGGACACACAGAGAAGAACGACGTCCTTTCCTCTAAAGACGGTTTTTGTTATGAACAAAGGAACCTAGAGGGCTTCAACGCAACACATAGAGCAGTCCTTCCCAAAACGTACCCGGGAACCGGTTAGAAATGCGCATTCTCAGGCCCAGCTGAGACCAATTGAATGAGGTGTCCGGGGGCGGGACGCAGAATTCCGGTTTTAACAAAGCCCCCAGGTGATTGTGAGCTCCTTAAGGTTTGAGAACCCTGATGCAGTGAATGCAGGCGCAGGCTCTGGAGTGGGAATTGTGAGTTTTCATCTCCCCGCATCTATGCTGTGGGGCTTTGACAAAGAAGTGGTAGCAAACTCAGAAGGGGAGAAGGGGAAAGAGATTGCAGTAGTGACGGTGAGGAGGAAGACAAGGGAATAACCAGCCCTCTTCCCAGGAGGGCTTGCTCGATCAGAGGCCGAATTTCCGAGCAGGATGGACCAGGGGGCTCGAACTAATAATTCTGAGAGGTCAGAAAGGCCTCTTAAAACGCGCCGCTATTTGAAACCTGCAAACGCGGGATTCAGGCCGGCTCCGTTTCTTCCAAATAGCCTGCCTTGGCGGGCAACCAACCCTTCCCAAGCCTCGGTTTTCCCGATCTTGTGGGATCCTTGCGGCGCGAATGGGATTGGAAGCACCTTGGAAGCTGCAGAGTACCGGGTGAGGAGAATTTCCGGCACTGCCCCAGTTCAGTGGTTTATAGAAAATAAATTTCTTTCTCAGGTCCACGAAGCCAGACAGAGAGAGAGAGAGAGAGGAGAGAGGAGAGAGAGAGAGAGAGAGAGAGAGAGAGAGAGAGAGAGATCGACCGACTCTGGCACACCCGGGCGAGGGATTGGAGCGGTTGATCTTTTCCGAGAATCCTGCACTTGTGGTGACGTCCGGCAGTGCGCACGAGCCCTGAGGTTAATGCCCAGGCTTTTCTCTAAAGCGTCCGGGAATGATCCGGCGAATAAAACGGGTGTCTGCAAAGTTAATGAATTGTACAAGGAGACTGAGGGTGGGGACTTTGACCCGGGGAGCCAGAGGCGGTTCTGGTGGACGCTTCCCCGTGCGCCTAGGGGTGCGCTCGACTTTCCCAGCCGAGGCCTGCAGAGCGCACCGCGTGAACTTCATGGATCTCGTCCTTCTCCCAAGTGGGAGGAGGTGGAGATGCTGGGAGAAGTGTGGGGAGTTGGGAGAGGGTTGGAGGGGGACTGTCTAGATTCTAGTCTGGGGGACCCAATCACGTCGTGCTATTCCCCTGCCTAAAACTTTAAGGTTTTCCAACGGTTTGAATAAAACCCAAACGACGCCCGATGTCCAACGAACGAATGATCTAGCCTTGGCCTACTTTTCAGGACTTAGCTTTGTCCCTGCCCGCGACTTCCCGTTGGGAACGTCCTCCCCGTCACCACCGGCTCTGCTTAGGTTCGAACTCTGGGCCACTTTCCCCACTCTCTCTGGTTTCCAGCAGGAGAAGCGCTTCGGAGGAGAGTGCGAGAGGTGCTCGACCTCCCGGGTTAGAGGAAATGCAAGTTGGGCCAATTTCGCCCTTCCAGACTCGGAGGCGGAACGGCCCAGGGGGCAGCGGCCTTGCCCGGCGGCCACTGCCCGCCTCCTCCCCCGCGCCCCCTTGCTAGGCTTTGAAGAGCGCATTTTACGAACTTTTCCATTTTCCTTTTGGAGGCGTGTTTGTTCTTCTCAGTCACCTCGCTTTTTTTTTTTTTTTTTTTTTTTATGAGCTTCAGCGCTGATCTGCACGTTCTTCCCCCCGTGTAATTTCAATTTGAACTCTCCCTGGAGCGGCCTTTTCCCTCTTGTTGCCTGCCAAGTCGTTTGAAGGCTGCGCAAACATTCTTCCTCCCTCCCGTTCGCGCGAGTCTCGGTCTACACCCGCGAGGGGAGGCGGAGGCGGAGGCGGTTACTCCGAGAGTTCCGGTGGATTGGAGCCTTTCAGCAGCCGCCTTCAGACAGTTTGGGAGGACAAAAAGCGTTAGGGGAGGTGAAACGCTAGAATAAATGCCCCTAGGACCACCGTGCTTCTCAAGGGTTATGGTGGGCGTGTGTATGTGTGTGTGTACACATTCCGTAACCCCCATTAGAAGTCTTGGGAAGGGGGCCGGGCGCGGTGGCTCAGGGCGCGGTGGCTCAGGTCTGTAATCCCAGCACTTTGGGAGGCAGAGGCGGGAGGATCACTTGAGGTCAGGAGTTCGAGACCAGCTGGACAACATAGTAAAACCCTCCTGTGTACTAAAAATACAAAAATTAGCAGGGTGTGGTGGCATGTGCCTGTAGTCTTGCAGTGCGCCGAGATGGCGCCCCTGCACTCCAGCCTGGGTGATGGAGCCAGACTATGTCTCAAAAAAAAAAAAAAAAAAGTCTGGGGAAGGAAGACAGTGGAGACACACAAGGAATGATTCAACTGAAGTAAGCTTCAGCACTCAGTAAGTGTCCAGCTCTGTTCTTTCCACAGATTGCCTCCTTCAATTTTCAGCCAGTTCTGTGGCTAGGTGTTAACACCCATTTTACAGATGGGAGAAATTGAGGCTGACTGTTGAGGTTAGTTTCTCAGCCAGACTGTTGAGGTTAGTTTCTCAGCCACCTTACTAAAATCTAAATCCACTTTTAAGCAAGTGTTCTGAAGAACAATAATTATCTTACAGCTTAATATATAATTATTAAATACCACTCCCCTTTCACTTTACCATTGGGGCTTATGTCTTTATTGGTTGTTCAAGTGGGGCAAAGGAAATAGCCTTTTAAAACTTAGAGGCCAGGTGCAGTGGCTCTTGCCTATAACCCCAGAACTTCGGGAGGAAGAGGTAGGTGAATCGCTTGAGGCCAGGAGTTACAGACCAGCCTGGGCAACATAGTGAGATCCTGTCTCTAATTTTTTTTTTCTTTGAGACGGTGTCTTGCTCTGTCATTCAGGCTGGAGTGCAGTAGCGCCATCTCAGCTCATTGTAACCTCCACCTCCCAGGTTCAAGCGATTCTCCTGCCTCAGCCTCCCCAGTAGCTGGGATCACAGGCATCTGCCACCATGCCGGCTAATTTTTTGTACTTTTAGTAGAGATGGGGTTTCACTATGTTGGTCAGGTTGGTCTCGAACTCCTGACCTCCAGTGATCTGCCCACCTCGACCTCCCAAAGTGCTGGGATTACAGGCATGAGCCACTGCACCCAGCCTTCTATAAAAAATTTTAAAAATTAGCCAAGCATGGTGGTTTGCACCTGTAGTCCCAGCTACTCAGAGGCTGGAACAGGAGGATCACTTGAACTCAGGAGGTCAAAGCTTCAGTGAGCTGTGACGGTGCCACAGTACTCCAGCATGGGCAACAGAGAGAGACCTTGTCTTAAAACAAAACAAAACAGAGAAGCTGGCTGCTTGTCATTGCATTCTGTCAGAGAAAACATATTGACAAGAAACATGAAAACAAACAAAAATTAAGTACCTATAACAACTGCCCTTTTAAATATATATTTATAGTGTAATTTTTATTAAAAAAAAAATGAGATGAAGTCTCGCTATATTGGCCAGGCTAGTGTTGAACTCCTGGCCTCAAGTGATCCTCCCACCTTGGCCTCCCAAAGTGCTGGGATTACGGGCATGAGTCACTGTGCCCAGCCACAACTGCTCTTTATTAAGCATGTAATTATGTGCCAGGCACTGCTGTAAACCGTCTACTTACATATTTCTCACAATGTCTTTATGCATTAGGTACTTTCCACATGACAGACAGGAAAACTGAGGCACAGAGACGCTGAGTAACCTGCCCAAGATCACACAGCTAGAAAGAGCTGACTGCAAGACCTAAACTCAGGTAGAGGCACCCCTAACCACCCATATGCATCCCTCTGCCCTTCCCAGCTCTCTCCTGAGTCACATGAAAGAAACCCCAGACTTACTGGTCCTGGGCTGCAGTTTTCCTCCCCAAGGTCACTCTAGGGACAAACAGGAAGATGGGAGGGGGCATGGGGCAGTTACATAAGGCGGTCACTTCAAAGGTGGCCTCTCCGGGGTAGATAGCCTTGGCTTTGGGCAGTTAGCCAGGGGCACCAGCCCGCAAGCTGAGTGCTGTCCACCCTCTATCTCCTACCCCATCTCCTCTTAGTCCAAGGGCAGAACGGGCAGTGGAGGAGATGAAGGCTGGACTAGGGGGGCGAGGAGGCAGATCTTGTAATCAAAGCTGGGCAGTGGCAGAAATCAGGTGATGCAAATAAGAATAAAAATAATAACACCAGGCTCAGTGGCTCATGCCTGTAATCCCAGCACTTTGGGAGGCTGAGGTGGGCAGATTGCTTGAGGCCAGGAGTTGGAGACCAGCCTGGCCAACATGGCGAAACCCTGTCTCCACTAAAAATACAAAAATTAGCTGGGCATGGTGGCACATGCCTGAAATTCCAGGTACTTGAGAGGTTGAGGCGCAAGAATTGCTTGAACCCAGGAGGTAGAGGTTGCAATGAGCCAAGATTGTGCCACTGCACTCCAGCCTGGGCAGCAGAGTGAGACTCTGTTTTAAAAACAGCAGCATTTATTGAGCATGATGCTAAGCTCTTATGTTAACAGCTCTATAGGTAAGGACTTTCAATCATTTCCTTTAAGGGGCTCAGAAAGGTTAAGCCATTAGTTCAGCCGCACAGCTGGGCTGCCTGCCCTAGTAGGAAGGAGGCCCACAGCAGGCACTGACTTTATGTGAATTTGACACATTCTGGTGGAAGTGGGTTCTCACTTTCTGTGATGTAAGCTGCAAACTAGAATGAGAGGATCTCAGAATGGTAGGTCCAGCTACCCTCTAGATGGGGAAACTGAGGCCTGGTGAGGGGTGGAGTATGACCTAAGGTCTTACATTAAGTCAAGAGGGAATCCAGTGTAATCCCAGCACTTTGGGAGACCAAGGCAGGCAGATCTCTTGAGGTCAGGAGTTCGAGACCAGCCTGGTCAACATGGTGAAACCTCATCTATACTAAAATTAGCTGGGTGTGGTGGTGCACGCCTGTAGTCCCAGCTACTCAGGAGGCTGAGGCAGGAGAATCGCTTGAACCTGGGAGGCAGAGGTTGCGGTGAGCTGAGATTGCGGCATTGCGCTCCAGCCTGGGCAATAGGGCGAGACTCCGTCTCAAAAAAACAAAAAACAAAAAAAGGCCAGCGAGGTGGCTCACGCCTGTCTGTAATCCTAACACTTTGGGAGGCTGAGGTGGGCGGGTCAAGAGGTCAGGAGTTTGAGATCAGCCTGGCCAACATGGTGAAGCCTTGTTTCTACTAAAGATACAAAAAAAAAAAAAAAATAGCTGGGTGTGGTAGCACATGCCTGTAATCCCAGCTACTTGGGAGGCTGAGGCAGGAGAATGACTTGAACCTGGGA
This sequence comes from Colobus angolensis palliatus, assembly GCF_000951035.1. Lineage (NCBI taxonomy): Eukaryota > Metazoa > Chordata > Mammalia > Primates > Cercopithecidae > Colobus > Colobus angolensis. The sequence continues at coordinate 2,906,096 of NW_012121709.1, forward strand.
GGCGGAGGTTGCAGTGAGCCAAGATCATGGCATTGCACTCCAGCCTGGGCAATAGGGCGAGACTCCATCTCAAAAAAAAAAAAAAAAGAGGGTATGCAAATGGTCTGAGAATAACTGCCCATGCCCCCACCCCAGGCCAGAGTACTTCCCTCAGCTCTGAGTGAAGAAGAAAGGGTATGGCCTAAGACAGCCTGAGACAGAACTGTGTTTCCCTTCTGTCCTCAACTTACTATGACTTTATGCAAGTCAATCAATCTCCCTGGGCCTCAGTTTCTGCAAAATCACGGTGGTACAGGGAACATACAAATCATGCAAAATCATGGCGGTACAGATTATTTAATTGCTCAGGCACTTGGTGGTGATAATGTTCTGAGAAGCTCACGAGGCCACAGTCAGGAAGCAGAGCCAAGCACAACCAGTCCCCAAATCCTGAAGTTCTATGAAATCGAGGCTTCCGGAGGGTAATGGCAGTTGGAGATTCATTGTGTCTTTGAAGAAGCACTCTTTCTTTCTCAGGCACCGAAAGGGCCTCTTGATCCCAGCCCAGGGATAGGCTACATGTGCTTCCACAAGAGAAGTAGATCGTCTCCCCATCACTGGGATTTGTGTGGGGCCTCCTTTTTCTTGGGGCTGTGGAACTCAAGGTGGGTGTTGGCTCAGGGTCTCCAAGCCCAAAAGCTTTGTATGCCAATACCTGCATATATACGCAACCACAGCAGCTTATGTGCATACAAACTGATTTTAGGCCCACACAGACATAGTCCACGGCAGACCCTCACCCAGCCCACCTTCCTCCACCTCATTATTATTACTGCTATTATTTAAGGACTGTTCTTTGTCTAGCCCTTAATGTGAGCCAGCTGTATTATAATTAACAGTATAACATCTGAGATTCAGAGAGGTGAAGACACTTGCCTAAGACGCACAGCTAGTAAGTGACCCCAAGACAGGGAAAGACATTTACAGATGATTAGAGCTGGGCAGAGGGGAAAGGAAGGGGACATGCAGAGGCAATGTGACAGAGAGAAGAAAACTCCTGGGTGGGTGGGGTGGCTCACGCCTGTAATCTCAGCACTTTGGGAGGCCAAGGCGGGTGGATCATTAGAGGTCAGGAGTTCAAGACCAGCCTGGCCAACATGATGAAACCCCATCTCTACTAAAAATACACACACACACACACAAATTAGCCAGGGGAGGTGGCACATGCCTGTAATCCCAGCTACTCAGGAGGCTGAGGCAGGAGAATCTCTTGAACCCAGAGGCAGAGGTTGCAATGAGCCAAGATTGCCCCATTGCACTTCACCTTGGGCGACAGAGCAAGACTCCGTCTCAAAAAAACGAAACAAAACAAACCGCGCCCCCCACCAAACTCCCATCTCCCTTTCCTCCCTGCCCTAAATTGGGCATTAAGCTGGACTATCCTTGACGTGACCACAGACACCGAAGCCAGAGTTCCAGGAAGTCCATTGTTTCTGCAATTATTGGTATCATTTAGGTTGTGAACAGTATCTTCAGAAGTGTGCTGATGGATGCTTTGGGGTGGATTTATCCTGAGATTCCCCTTCCTTGAGACTCTGTAGGGGAGCTGACCTTTTCACTACAGAAATTTTAGGCTTTCTGCATCTGCTCCAGGAAATGGGAGGAGTAAAGGATGCCACCAAGCATGGGGAGGCATGGGGGTCTCTGCGGTGTCCCTCCAGTTAGAGGCAGGTTGGCCTTGGGCATTATGTTTCAGACTCAGAGGGACACTGACTTGGTCAAGGCCACCCAGAGTCAGGGAAGGCATTTGGCCTCCAACCTCAACGTGAACTTGCCCTTGCCAGGTGCTGCAGGCTGCCCAGGGGTGCTTGGAGCTGCAGCGGGGAGGAATTGTGGGGCAGAGGGAATGGTGATGGGGTGTCTCCTTAATGGCCCCAGGGGTCACATGGCGGGTGGCCAAGCTCTGACCCTTGTCTCCCACCTCTGTATGCCTGAGTGCTGTCCTGGTTAGGGCAGGCATGCATTTTGTTCACGTTATGGGCTGGAGAGGTGGCCACTTGGAAAAGAGCAAAGGAGAGCAGGGTCTGGAGGGTGATGCAGGGGTGGAGGAGTGCTTGCAGGGGTAGGCTGTGAACAAAGGGGCCCGCATTGGATCAGGCAGGGCCGCTGAGTGATGATTCACAGGCCAGCAGGGAGGGGCGGGCTGCAGGACCCACACAGATGGGGCGGGGAGGAGAGCAAGGAGACTCAGAGTCAAACTCATGCAGAAAAGAGAGCGGGATCCAGAGAAACACAGAAAAGACAGATGGTGGCAGGTTCGGAGGCAGAAAGATAGAGACAGGGTACTCAGGCATGCGTGCGTGCACGTGCGCACACACACATGTACAGAGAGCAGAGATAGAGTGAAACGAGAGAACTAGTCATTGTGATTTGTGGCCAGTGGTGGACAGAAAACCAAATCAATGTAAATTCATTTCATTTTGTGTTGTTTTAGAGACAGGGTCTTGTTCTGTCACCCAAGCCGTAGTGCAGTGGTGTGATCATGGTTCACTGCAGTCTCCAACTCCTGAGCTCAAACAAGCCTCCTGCCTCAGCCTCTTGAGTAGTGAGGGCCACTACTTTCTTCATTTTTATAAATAAAATAATTTATTTCTATTTTTTGTAGAGATAGAGTCTTGCTATGTTGTCCAGTCTGACCTTGAACTCCTCGAACTCCTTGAACTTCCATTGAGTCCTCTCAACGTGCTGAGTTTACAGATTTGAGGTGGCTTGAGCCACTGCACCCAGCCTAAATGGTTTTCAATAACCCTACTTCCACCCCAGCACACCCCATCTCCAATTTAAAATTTTCATCTTGTCAGGCCTGGAGTGGCCATCTGAGCATGGGCTTCCCAAGGCTGTCTGTGGCCAGGCAGGGCCTCAAGCAGACACTCACTGGGCACACAGAGAGTCCATGTTCAGCGGTAGGGACATGAGTGTCTGCACACACGTGTATCACAGGGTCACAGGACCTCCCCAAGATACAAGCGTCCTCATCAAATATGTGTGCACACACTCATGAAGGTCCAACACATATACACAAGCTTTAATTGCTACAGCATGCTCCTGTGAGCACATACACGTTCCACTTTTGTTGAGCACCTAGCATATTCCAAGTTCTAGGCTGAGCATTAAAGGCAGAGAAAAACACAGAAAAGGGAAGGCTGTCTCTCAGTCTCCTAGAAGGAGGCTGCTGGGGTGCTGAGCACAGGGACTGTTCCTCTGGATCTAGGACTGCCCCTTCGTCATTGGGAATGCCCAAAGACAGGGTCTGTGGTAGGGCAGAAGTCTGTCCTCCCACCATAGTCAGGGACAAGAACATCCACCCAAGGGCAGCTGAGCTTGGGATAAGTTCAGGGCCTCCCAGAGTATAGATTCCGTCCTTTCTTCACCTCAACTTCCTCCATTGACATGAGAAATCAGGAAGCTGGGGAGGGGATTCCTGCCCCTCCATCAGCTCTCAGAACTAGCTGGGTGTGATGGCTCATGCCTATAATCCCAGCTACCTGGGAGGCAGAGGTGGGTGGATTGCTTGAGCGCAGGAGTTAGAGACCAGCCTGGGCCACATAGTGAGATCCCATCTCTGCAAAAAATAAAAAAATCTCAGAACTCCCCCCAATATCTGTTTCTTTGGGGAGTCAGGCATGGGAGCCTATCCGTCTCCTACTTCCAAGTAGAGGACTGGCCCCCCACCCCAAAGGGGATCCTGTGAGAAAAGGGGAAATTTCCTTTTGTTCTTGCCCCAGCATCCTGAGAGGATGTTAATTTCCTTCACTCTGGGGTGAGTGTAATGGTAACACCCAGTTGCTGCTCCCAGCGCGAGCTAGTCTTTCTTGAATTTCGTTTCAAACATCCTAATGTTTGTAGTAACGGCCAACATTTATTGAACGCACACCACACACAGGGTGCTACTCTTAGCACTTTGCAAATACTGCCTCATAAAAGGCTCAGAACAGCTTTGTAACATGGGAGTAATTATCATGAACCCCATTTTACAGATGAAGAAACTGAGACCCAGAGAGAGGAGGGCATTTGCCCAACCTCATATGGCAACAATTCACAGGCAGACAGGCTCACTTCAGAAGTCAAGCTTTTAACTAACATTCGCCCTTGTAGCCAGGAGTTCTGATCTAGCTCTGTGGGCCCCAAGAACGGACAAGATGTGGTGGGGTGTGTGTGTTTATTTGTGTGTGTGCGTATTCATGGGGGTTGTAGGTGGTATAGATTCCAGGGGTCGGCCAAAGGCTACACTGGGACTGAAACAGCAGAGGCCCAAGCTGGGGAGAACTTTCAAGGAGAGCCGCCGTTTCCTCTGACTGCAATGGGGGCCTTGTCCAAGCCCACCAGCTCATTTACGCTTCGCTTTTGGTTCTGCAGCAGAGTTGCAGAGCGGCCCGGCTCTGCGCCCAGCCTGCCTGCCGTGTAACAAGATAGTTTATATTATACCGCCAAGCAGAAATAAAACTACCGAGTCAAACATTGCAAACAGATGCCGCGGCCAGAGCTCAGGGTCCGTGGCCAGATGCTCTTGTGAGCACCCGGGGAGGGGAGAGGCTATGAGTCTGGTCTCTGCAGACCCTGCAGGTTTGGGGGTGCGGGTGCCGCTGGAATTGGAACGTTGGGGGTTGCCGAGGGGCTTTCAGAAATGGAGAGAGGAAGAAATAAAAGTAGAGGAGGGGCATAACTTTCCTTTCTCTCTTTCACTTACTCCTTCCCCAAACATAGTTCAACTTTGTGATTTGCCAATTTCTCCATTTTAATGGCACTTGCTTCCATGTAGAGGTAAAGCCTAGGAAGGGATGGTTTTAGCCTCTCTCAAGTCCCCATTGGTTCTCCTAAAATACCCCAAGTAAACCATGCTAAGTCTCCTAAACCCTCTTTTAATAAGATTCTGCCTCTGAGCTCACAAGAAAGTTCTGGAACTTCTATCCTTATTCCTCATGTGGTCTCCTAACCCTTCTTTCCCACCCACCCCTAGTTCCTCTACTGAAGCTCCTAGAATGCAGCCAACATGCCCTTCTTTAAGCACATACCGAAAGAGTCATGCTTGTACTCTCAAACATTCAGTGGCTCCCTATTGTCCCCAGTAGAGTTCCTCAGTTTTCTGAAGAGTGCATGCATCAGAGCCCCCTGGCCCAGATTCCAGGGCCACACTCTTGACCTATAGAATCCAGCTTCTTCTGGTCTAGGAATCTGCATTGCAAATAATCTTAAAATCTTTCTGGAAGAAGACAAGGTGTATTTATGATTTTTTAATTAGCACATTTGTAAAGTCAATAGGGTGGGGTCAGGCATGGTAGCTCATGCCTATAATTCCAGCATTTTGGGAGGCTGAGGCAGGTGGATCACTTGAGGTCAGGAGTTTGAGACCAACCTGGCCAACATGGTAAAAACTCGTCTCTACTAAAAATTCAAAAGTTAGCCGGGCGTGGTGGTGGGCGCTGGTAATTCCAGCTACTAGGGAGGCTGAGGCATGAGAATCACTTGAGCCTAGGAGGTGGAGGTTGCAGTGAACTGAGATCACGTCACTGCACTCCAGCCTAGATGACAGAGTGAGACTGTCTCAAAAAAAAGAAAATACAAAAAAGTCAATAGGGTGATGTCAAGCTGAAATTTTCTATAGCACTCTTAGTTATTCAACAGATACTTATAGCACATACTATGTGCCAGGCACCATGCTAGGGGCTGGGTGCTGGGGATACAGCACTGACAATGTAAATAAGGCTCTGGAAGTCTTGCTGTGTACTTCCAGTGACTTGAGAGGAGGTAGAGCTTAATGATCGCTAGATGGTCCAGGATGACGTTATGGGGAAGCATGTGGGGCTAGTCTTGATGGAAAAGTCCATTAT
>NW_012121709.1:2912084-2920391 GCF_000951035.1 Colobus angolensis palliatus
TAGACTTTAGCAGCATCACAGACTTGGGAAGTCAGTGAGAAAAATGAGGAAATGGGAATCTTTGCTATCTTAGGCTGCTTATCTTTCCCAGAATCTTATCTTCCTTTCCCAGGAAGTCCCCCAGGTGCCTCCAGCACTCCTAGAAATGTTGGTTGAATGAATGAAAGAAGGATGGTAGGAGAGGAGGGGGAGATAAAAGATACAAAAAAGAGGAAGGAACAAAAAAGAATGAATCAGGAGATTTAAAAAAGAGGAGGAGTCCCCATCGTGTAATTTATGAACTTGAGAAGCTATTTGGAGTAGGGATAAAAACGTGTGTGTGTGTGTGTGTGTGTGTGTGTAACAGGCAGAGACTTTCAAAGCAATCAAAGTAACTCTGATTAACACTCACCCTCTCTCTCTCAAACTCATTTCCTCCCAGCCAAGGCCCAGGGCAGACACAACTGACTGTAACCCTAAGAGGGAGGAAAAGCCTGAGCAATTATTTTTATACCAAAAAAAAAAAAACCCTCAAAGATGCAGGCGTGCTCAGCGCCCCAGCCAAGCACTTTGAGCTTTGAGGTTTGAGCCTGTCATATGCCCTTACCACCAGCACCCCATCTCCAAGCTTTCCTTCTTTCCCAACCCCCACATGGTCTGGCCTCTATCTTCTGCCCGCCTGTGACAGACGGGCCAGGCCAGGCACCCCCAGAGACCACCCCCCTCCCCAGCCGGGGGCCTGTCCCCTCTGAAACTGATCCCGTACCTTTGGATCTAATTTGTTTCTCTGTCTGCCAGGTTTGGGGGGGGTCTTGCCTGGAGACGTGGTGGTCACAGGTGACATTAATCACGTCTGCATCTTCCGAGGGCTGAGGATAGGATATCAGAGAGGTGACCAAGCATTGGCCACATGATTCAAATCATCCCAGCATTGATTAATTGGGTTCATCCTGAGTTTCTGAATCATAACAACTGTTTTTCTCCTTCACCTCACGTCAACAGGCCCTTAAAGGGGAAGGATCCGTTTACCCATCGCATGTGGTGCATTAAGTTGATCAGCTCCTATTAAATGTGAAACGCTGGATGCGTTTTAGACAAACTCGATTTGCTCAAGATACTTTTCAAAGGTTCTGTGATGATAATTAGCATCTCTCCCTGCCTCGCCCCTTCCTCCGGCTTCCCTGGGACGTGTTTTGGCTCCAGCCTCTGACAGATGGGATGAGGGAACGTGTGGGCTGATAGGGAGGGTCCTTTGGAGGGGGGACTGGGTGGGGGGAGAGCCCCCACAGGCTGTTTAAAAGTGATACAGTTTCTGAAAAGTGTAATAAGGCAGAAAACAATCCCGGGTGCCAAATTTGCCTTCCAAAAGCTAACTATTCAGAATGCCTCCTTCTCCTACACGGAGGAGAAAACAGCATTTCTCCAGCCAAAAAAGCTGTTTTCTAGAGAGGAGAAATTCTGTTTCTGCACGGGGATGGGTGCTGGAAGCTTAGCGACAAAAATGCAGAAACAAAACCCGGTTCTAATGCAAATCGGTGAGAGGAGAAAGAAAATCAGTGAGACAAGGATCAGCAGAAAACAATAATCAAAGCTCAGGCTCATTTATTTTTTCACTTTTGTTTTTGTTTTGTTTTTGAGACAGAGTCTCACTCTGTTGCCCAGTCTGGAGTGCAATGGCGTGATCTTGGTCACTGAAACCTCTGCCTCCCGGGTTCAAGCGATTCTTCTGCCTCAACCTCCCAAGTAGCTGGGACTACAGGTGAGTACCACCATGCCCAGCTAATTTTTGTATTTTTAGTAGAGATGGGGTTTCACCATGTTGACCAGGCTCTTCTCGAACTCCTGACCTCAGATGATCAATCCACCTCGGCCTCCCAAAGTCCTAGGATTACAGGCATGAGCCACCACGCCTGGCTTTTTTTTTTTTTTTTTTTTTTTTTGAGACAGGGTTATGCCCTGTCACCCAGGCTGGACTGCAGTGGTACAATCACAGCTCACTGTAGCCTCAACCTCCTGGGCTCAAGTGATCCTCCCATCTCAGCCTCCTGAGTAGCTGGGACTACAGGTGTGCACCACCATGCCCAGCTAATTTTTTGTCTTTTGTAGAGATGGGGCTTCATTGTGTTGCCCAGGCTGGTCTCCAACTCCTCGGATCAAGTGGTTCCCCGGGCCAGGCCTCCCAAAGTGCTGAGATTATAGGTGTGCACCACTGTGCCTGGCCCAGGCTCATTTCTTACTGTCTCTCTCTTGCCTGTGAAAGAGAGAGATTCAGCAGGGTTGCTATATCACACTGGGTGAGTGACCTTGGAAAAGTCACTATGTTTAACCTGAATCTCAGCCTTCTGTTTACAATAAGAAAATTAATACTATTCACTTCCATTGAGAAGTTAAAACTAAAAGAAGGAATCTTAATCCCAGCACTTCGCGAGGCTGAGGTGAGAGGATCACTTAGACCCAGGAGCTAGAGACCAGCCTGGGCAACGTAGGTAGACCCCGTTTCTACAAATATTTTAAAAAGAGGAACTTTAGTCAAATGGCTCAGCAGATGCTGGGTTCTTGGCAGACACTGACCTAATAAGTGTGTGTATGTTGGGGTGAGGGGTGGCGCTGTGCCAAGGAGACCCTGGCCCTTCAAACGTGTGGATTGATTTGGTTCACAATGTTTCAAACTGTAGATGAGCTCCAAGGTTTAGCCAAAGGGACATTTTTGGCTGGAAAACATGAAAATGTAGAGCCAGCCTCCTAGTGTGGGCCTGGAAGCCCCCAGCAATCTTGGACTAAAAAGTAAATTGGAAATTGATGAGCATGTCTGGAAGCCTCTCAGGGAGAATGGAGGCTGTTGACCCCCCACATAACAAAAACCTCCCAGGAAATCTTGTCAGCAGTGTTTTGTCTCCTAATAGCATGTTCAGTTATTTGAAATGACCCTGGTCCTCTATGAACACAGGCTTGTCTTCAGTGATGGACAGAAGGTGAGTAAGGTATTGGACAGGGTTGTCCAAACTCTGCGTGCCCTGGATGGACTTTGGACTGGGGTGAATCTCATCGCTATGAACCATGTTTCCCTGGTGGCTGCTGCTAATTGTTCTGTGGAACGACTGGACTTTTCCCGTGCTCCGGGAATCGGAGGATGGACAGGCAGGCCACACATGGGGAAAGAGGAAGAGATGAGGTAGAGGCCATGTAAGGAGAGACAGAGACAGACAGGAGAAATAGAGAGACAAAGAAAGAAAGAGTCAGGCAGAGAGAGAGAGAAAAAGAGAGAGAGAGAGACAGAGAGGAGAGGGAAGAGATAGAGGCTAAAAGTCTAAAAGTCTGAGAGCATGAAAGAAGCAGCAGAAGAAAAAAGGAAAGGGAGCGAGACAGAGAGAATTACCCACAAATTCTCTCTTCTACAGAAGAACAGAGCCAAGGAGAGGGTCAGAGATACAGATAACACATGCAAAACAGAAACATGACAACTCAGCTACATAAGGAGAAATAGAGGCTGTGGCTTATGCTGGGAATCCCAGCACTTTGGGAGGCTGAGGTAGGCAGATCACTTGAGTCCAGGAGCTCGAGACCAGCCTGGACAGCATAGTGAGATCCCATCTCTACAAAAACTTAGCCAGGCATGGTGGCATGTGCCTGTAGTTCTAGGTACTGGGAAGCTGAGGTGGGAGAATCACTTGAGCACCCGGGAGATCAAGGCTGTAGTGAGCCATGATCGCACCACTGCACTCCAGCCTGGGCGACAGAGCGAGACCCTGTTTCAAAGAGAAAAAGAAAAAAAATACAGGGAACAAGTGAGTGAGCAGCGAGGGGACTTGCAAGGTAATATCTGGTACATGGAGGTGCTCTATCCCTAGGAAGCTTGCTGTCATTTCTCTCCCAGAACATTGAGTCCCTCTCAGTGTCACCAGACCTCAAAGTCCCTGGCAAGCCTGGTGCGCTTAGGGACACTACTAGAATCTCACAAGTTAGACATCAGGGCTGCAAGGTGGGATTCCATCAGGGGAGGGATGAACTGTGGAGAGGATCAAAGGGAGCTGGGGCCTTGGATTCACTGGCAGGACTCCCAGTGGGGTCCACAGGCCTCAATTCCTGGCGGAACCCCCAGGAAACATTCTGATGTGCAGAGAGAGATGCTCCAACTTCATGCAGACTGCCTCCTCGCTCCCTCCCTCCCTCCTAGTCTTCCATGTTCCTTGAAATCACAGTTGAGGGTTGAGGAATGCTTAACTGAACTCAAGAGATAGCAGGGTCCTGCTTGAGTTTGTTTCCTTGTGTATACCATGACCATTGGGTTAAGCTGGAGTCTGCCTTACCAAGTTGTCCAAAGACCCGATGGCATGGTGTTAGTGCACTGGTGGCAGAAGAACGTGCTCGTTTGGAGTGAGACATTCTTGGGAGGAGATCAATTTCTTGAACCTTAGTCTCCTCCTGTGTGACATGGGGGTGATATTATACAAATACCTCTCTGACTGCGTTGCTGGGAGCCGTAAATGTGATTGCTAATGCTGAACCCGCGCCTGGCACATAGTAAGCGCTCGGCACTTGGCGGCTCTGGAGTGCTTAGAAGACAGAAGCCAGATTGCTGTCCTGGACAGGGGGTAATATATGGCATCGAGCTCCGACTGAGAATTGAATTCAACGTCAGCCGGAGAATTAGAACATTGTGATTAGAAACAAGAAGAGAGAAGGGACAAAACAACCTGTCTTCAAGTGCATGATGACAGAGCACAGGCTTTCCTGGCAGCCCGAGGGGCTGGGGAAGGACAGGGCAGATCATATTAATAACAATAAATTATATCTGCACTATGATTTATGGGGCCTGATGTGCTTCTCATTATGCTACCTTACAGTACCATAGGAAGGGCTTATTATCCTCATTACTGTGTGCTGCAGTGGTTTTAGTGTAATTGTTGCTGTTAGTGACCGTAGTGTTATCCGTGCTATTATTGATGTTATTTCTCCTTGTTTCCAAATTGGGGAAACTGAGGCTCAGAGCGAGCTAGCGACTTAACCAAGGACAAGGTTGGTGCTAGGATTCACATCTAGGTTTTTTTAGTTCTGGAGTTTTATTCTGCCTGCATTCTACTCTCTTACAATCCCCTTTCCACTCTGCCATTTTGTAACCTCTTTGGTCTGGGGAGTCTTGGTCCCTCTTTCCCACAATGGACAGTTTTCTTTCCTTGTTAGCCAGGGGTGATGGGGCTTAAGGGCCCCTTCCATCTGACCACCAGGGCCTCCCTCTGTCTGTAACCAACCCCAGGCCTATTCCCCCTCATGGGAGCTTCAAGTTCAGTAAGAATCCCTGCAGGCAGCTACCCATTGCAAGGCAGGCAGGGGTGACACAGATTTGAACTTGAACTTTCAAGTCTTCCCCTTGGCTGGCCTCACTTTTGTCTTTGAACCCAGCAGCAACCTGGCCGGTGGTTTACCCCACTCGTTCTCCTTCACTGCCTTCTCCTTTCCTTCTCTTCTCCCAAAGTCTGCTCAGGATTGAGTTGGTTAGGGACCAGGTTCATTTAGCATTTGCAGGATGAGCTATTTCAAGAATGTGCAGATTCGGTCTTGGAAATGGCAGAGGAGAAGCCTGGCTTGGCTTCTGAGCAGGAGAACAAATGAACCCCCGACCCCCCCTTCCCCATCCTGCGATTTCCTTTGTCTCAATCCAAAATCCCCCTTTACATGATCCTGGAGGCTTCCTAATAAAACAGAACCATAACTTTATCTAAGACGAGTGCAGCACATGTAGAATGGATAAGGTGTAATTAATAACAGAAAATAATGCTTCCCCCTCCTGACCTTTCACCCTCATATAAGTGTCTTAAGTTTTATGACAGCTAAGCACAAAATTAGTGTGTGCATGCATGCGTGCATGTGTGTGTGTGTGCGTGTACTTCAGTGTGTGCGTTTGAGCTGAACCTATGTGGGGCCAATACGTCTGTCTAGTGAGTATTCACCTAACCCTGGCTGGAACTGGTTTACGTTTCTGGGTAGACTGGCCTCTCGCTGAACCCAGGAATTGCCTGAAACTGATCTGATTTCTTGAAGTGAGGATTCTGTCTGGATCTCAAAATACCCCATGTCTATTTGCATGCAAACATTTGGACAATGCAGAAAAAAATATATATATACACATACACATATAGAAGGATGGCATGTGAGCATGTGCATGCACACACACACGCACACACACTCACATACACACACATTCACATACACATACTCACACACACATTCACACACACACTCACACACACACACTATCCTTTGGGTTGTCTATGATATTTTAGAACTGCAGTGGATGCTGGGGAAGGGCTATTGATACTTACCTGTGTACCTAACAATGGGCAGGAAAGCAAGATAAGCATTTCGTTGGTTTTGATGCTGGAAATTCTTGGGACATACAAAGATCTCATGATGGAAAATGTTCTCCTCAGCAACTGCAGTGCTCCTGATCCCCAGCATGGCATCTTTCTTGCTATTTATCTAGGGGCCAGCGAAAGACATGTGCTCGACTTAGCAAGATAGGGGCTAGACAAACCATGGTGAGGAGAACAGCGCTTACAGTCTTCCCAGACTGCTGTCTGCAGTCGAAATTGAAGTGAGTTTGAACCAATACTGTTTATCTTAATGGTTCCACAACTATGTTCGTTTTAAGTAATATTATCTTTCTTTAAAAGGTCACTGGGCTGGCCCAAGCTATTGGTTTCTCGTGATTCATTACGTTTGATGTTCAACTTTTCTCGAAGTCCGCAACACCAACCTCCGGGTTAATGGAAGCCACACCGGCCATGAAGCCAGTAGCTTTGAATCCTCCCTGGATGGGGAGGCCTGGGCCGGGCAGAGTGAGCTGCTTGCTTTTGATCAGCAGTGCTGATGTGAACCAGAGGTCACGCATGTTTGGGGCCTGTGTGTTAGCTCTACCAGACAGCAGCAACTGGGCCTCGACACTCCCTCCCACCCCGAGCCCCTTGAGTTTCGTTTTCCATGGTTGTCCCTCTGTGGGCTGACTTTTTCAAGACCCCTAGGGCACCAGAAAGACTTTTGCTGGGGGGAGATCCAGAGCCCTAAATCACTGGAGAAGTCTCCTTTGTCCACTCCAAGGGTCTTCCTCTTTCCATCCTTGACTGTTCCAGACACAGATACACCAATTCCCACTCCCTCAGGGAATTTCTGCTCACCAGTGACAGGTGGATTTGCAGGGGAGATCTCTTTCTCCCAGTAGAGTCTTTGGGTTGTTGAGTTCTTTTATGGGCATGCTTGAACTCTGGAGGGCCCCCAAACTGACAGCCACCTCTGTGTGCTAAATCAATCGTAAATTTTCCTGGCATTATGTCATCCTGTCATCCTTTCACAGATGCTTTTGCCTGCCATATTTTTATGACTCTTCTTCCAAGAGGGGCTGCACGGAGGGTGGTGGGTCAGCGTTATTTATCTGGAAGGAGAAGAGCAGGAGAATTTCTTATCGCTGGTATCAGAAAGTGGGATTTCCCACTTGTCACCCCCTCTTTGGCTTTGGAGTTTAAAGACAACACCAACCGGCTGGATCGAGTAGTTTAGGGAGTTCCTTAGGCTGCCATCTTTATAAAGTTGACAATGACCAGAAAATGGGGGACTTCCACCCTCCCCTAATTTCATATCCTCCTAGATACTTAAAATCATAGTAGACCAGCCCTGGAGTTTGTTTCCAGGACAAGAAGATCTTGATTGGATTAACGTATTTCCCCATGGAGGCTCTGAGGCTTTGGCAAACATAGTAAGAGGAGTAGCTCTTAAACAACAACACTTGAAAAATTAAACAAGTAATATATATTCATTATAGGAGAAGTAGAAAAGGCAGATAAGGAAAAAGAAGAAAATGAAAATCACCTGTAATCCCATTACATAGAGCTAACCATTCATAGTTTACCATATATCTTTCCAGTCTTCTTCTGTGTATGGTATATACATTTTAAAATGAAAATAAGATTACATCACATACACTTTTTTGTATTTATTTACTTATTTATTTATTATAGAGACAAGAGCTCACTATGTTGCCCAGGCTGGTCTCAAAATCCCGGGTTCAAGTGATCCACCCATTTTGGCCTCCCAAAGTGTTGGGATTACAGGTGTGAGCCACGAAGTCCAGCTTGCTTTTTTGTTCTCTTAGATGGGCTCTCACTCTGCCGCTCAGGCTGGAGTGCAGTGGTGTGATCATACCTCACTGCAACCTTGAGCTCCTGGGCTCAAGTGATCTTCCCACCTTGGCCTCCTGACTACAGGTGTGCACCACTATGGGATTACAGGTATGCATCACCATGGCTGGCTAATTAATTTTTTTTTTTTTTTGGTAGA
>NW_012121709.1:2920491-2922648 GCF_000951035.1 Colobus angolensis palliatus
GTGAATCTTTCATTTTTCAGACTCATGGTAGGCGGCAGGAAGGGAGAGGAATGCTGGGATTGGGTGTTGCATCAGCTAAGCAATGGTTTAGGCATAACATTTAAAACATTCTCTTTACAGCTAGGCCTATTCTGGGCATTGCCCTCACTTATGACTCTAACTTCCCATGTCTCACCGGTCTTTTATGTCTCCAATCCCTGCTCCTAACTCTTCTTTTTTTTTTTTTTTGAGTTGTGTCGCCCAGGCTGGAGTGCAGTGGTGTTATCTCGGCTCACTGCAACCTCTGCCTCGCAGGTTCAAGCAATTCTCCTGCATCAGCCTCCTGAGTAGCTGGGACTACAGGTGCATGCCACCACACTCCATTAATTTTTGTATTTTGGTAGAGATGGGGTTTCGCCATGTTGGCCAGACTGATCTGGAACTCCTGACCTCAAGTGATCCACCCGCCTTGGCCTCCCAAAGTGCTGGGATTATAGGCGTGGGCCACCATGTCCGGCCTATGACATATTTAAATAATACAGACATAACAAGAACAATAAAAACCAAATCGTACCCACTCTTTACCTCCCAGTGAACATCTTTCTAGATCTCTCTTTTCAGATTATTTGCTAACCTGCTTTTACAAACCTTAGCAATATAGAATGGGCTTCTCCATGCCAATAAATCTGTCTCTACACCAGGAGTTCAGTTGTGTTTCACTGTCAGGATGCATCATGGGCCAGGCTCAGTGGCTCATGCCTATAGGCCCAGCAATTAATTTGGGAGGCCAAAGTGGATAAATCACCTGAGCCCAGGGATTCAAGACCAGCCTGGGCAACATGGTCAAACTTCATCTCTATAAGGAATATAGAAGTTAGCTGGGTGTGGTGGTGTGCTCCTGTAGTTCCAGATACTTGGGAGGCTGAGGCAGGAAGATCCCTTGAGCCCAGAAGGTCAAGGCTGCAGTGAGCCATAATCATGCCACTGCACTGCAGCCTAGGCACAAAGTGAGAACCTGTCTCAAAAAAATAAAATTAAATTGAATTAAAATTTTATGATGCACCAGGCTTTAGCTAATGACCCCCTGCAGTTGTGTAGGTAGTTTATTTCCGGTTTTTCACAAACACCTTTTCTCCCAGCTTATTTGCCAATACTGTATCAGGTGAAATTTGCTTCCCACCCACAGCCTATCCAACAAAGGTTCTCCACCCCACCCACAACTCTGTTTAGCAAGATGGAAATTCAAATATGCTCAGAAGGTTTTTGTTTTTGTTTATTATTATTTTTTGGAGACAGAGTCTCGCTCTGTCATCCAGGCTGGAGTGCAGTGGCGCAATCTCTGCTCACTGCAACCTCCACCTCCTGAGTTCAAGCAATTCTCATGCCTCAGCCTCCCAAGTAGCTGGGATTATAGGCACAGGTCACCACGCCCAGCTAAGTTTTGTATTTTTAGTAGAGACAGGATTTCACTATGTTGGCGAGGCTGGTCTCAAACTCCTGACCTCAAGCGATCCTCCTGCCTCAGCCTCCCAAAGTGCTGGGATTACAGGTGTGAGCCACTGCACCCGGCTACTTTCAGGTTTTTGGTAGCAGAAAAGCCAATTGACAGTCATTTAAATGGTGAGGGGCCTATCTTTCTCACATGATGAAGAGTCCAGAGGTGGGCTGCTGCCCTATGAGGTCACCAGCACCCCATTTTTCTCTATTACACTTCCACCATCTTCAGTATTTTCTCTTGTTATTCTCATGCTTGCCTCTTGTTCGATGATGGCTGCCTCAGCTCCAGGCATCACATGTCTGCCATTAAGACAAAAGAGTGGCACCGGAAGGAAGGCTTTCCTCTTGAGCATTTCTCCTTTATAAGAAATCAAAACTTGGCCAGGTGTGGTGGCTCATGTCTGTAATCCCAGCACTTTGGGAGGCCGAGGAGGGCGGATCACTTGAGGTCAGAAGTTCAAGACCAGTCTGGTCAACATAGCAAAACCCCGTCTTTATGGAAAAAAAAAAAAAAAAATTAGCCGGATATGGTGGCACGTGCCTGTAATCCCAGCTACTCAGGAGGCTGAGATGGGAGGGTCGCTTGAACGTGGGAGGTGGAGGTTGCAGTGAGCCGAGATCACACCACTGCATTCCAGCCTGGGCAATGGAGCAAGACTTTATTAGCTCAAACTCTGTGGC
>NW_012121709.1:2926854-2929659 GCF_000951035.1 Colobus angolensis palliatus
GTGTTGGCCAGGCTGGTCTTGAACTCCTGACCTCAGGTGATCCACCCGCCTCAGCATCCCAAGGTGCTGGAATGATAGGCATAAGCCATCGCCCCTGGCCCCTAACTTTTCTTATTGTGTGGTCTGGCCTCTTGCTTTAGGAGATACATTTGGACTCCTTCATGCTAGACTTGGCTTCTTGTTCATCTCTTGCCTCTGTCTGGCAGATGCTTCCTACTTTGTAAAGTGCTGGAAAATTGGAAGGACTTGTTTATTTGCAAATGGAGTCAGTGCTGAGCTCCACAATGCAGGGACTAGGAATTCCTTCTGTGAATTCCCAGTCTCCAGCAGAGAGGCTTTCACAATTTATGTCCATTTAACCCAAAAATGGTTAAACCTTGATTCCAGAAATGTTTACCAAGAAGAAACATTCTGCAGCATTAGAACTTGCACCCTTGAGAACTCTGCTTTGTAACTAGAATCATGGGATGCTTTTGAGTTGAACCATGCTCCAGTTTTTTTTTTTTTTAAGACAGAGTTTCGCTCTTGTTGCCCAGTCTGGAGTGCAATGGTGCAATCTTAACTCACTACAACCTCCACCGCCCAGATTCAAACAATTCTTCTGCTTCAGCCTCCAAAGTAGCTGGGATTAGAGGCATGTGCCACCACACCTGGTTAATTTTGTTTTTTGTTTTTTGTTTTTTTTGTTTGTTTGTTTTTCTTTTTCTTTTTCTTTTTCTTAAGTAGAGATGGGGTTTCACCACGTTGGTGAGGCTGGTCTTGAACTCCTAACCTCAAGCGATCCTCCCGCCTCAGCCTCCCAAAGTGCTGGAATTACAGGTGTGAGCCACTGTGCCTGGCCCATGCTCCAGTTTTGTCTTAGGAGAGTTTTCTCTGCCTTACAGCCACGAAGTCCATGCCCTAGGGTGAGGTCTAAAGCTGTGTGGAGAGAGTCTGTTGCCGGGTGTGCTGTGAACCTGCAGCTTAGAGCCAGATCTAGATTCATGATGATTATTTCATGATTTACCAAAATGAGTCCATGGTCTAGATAGGATGGAAACAGAGAAACCTATTCTCCCAGTGTTTGTCAAATAAAACTGGAAAAAAAGTAACATTGGTCATACAGAAAATAATATAAAAAGGTAAAGAAAAAGAATGAACTTTTTGGCTAGGTGTGGTGGCTCACAGCTGTAATCCCAGCACTTTGAGAGGCCAAGGCAGGAGGATTGCTTAAGCCCAGGAGCTTGAGACCAGTCTGGGCAACATAGGGAGAGCCCATCTCCACAAAAAAGAAAAAAAAAAACAATTTAACTGGTGGTCCCAGCTACTTGGGAGGCTTAGGTGGGAGAATCGCTTGAACCCAGGAGGTTGGGGCTACAGTGAGTCATGTTTGCACTCCAGCCTGGGCAACAAAGTGAGATCCTGTATCTCTCAAAAACAAACAAACAAACAAACAAGCAAAGTGGCTGCAGGAGCTGGGGGTGGGGGAAATGGAGAGTTGTTCAATGGATATAAAATTCCAGAGCTCTTCTGTACAACATTGTGCTATAGTGAATACAGTATTGTGCACTTCAAAATGTGATAGGAAGGTAGATCTCATGTTAAATGTTCTTATCACAGGAAAAACAAACAAAAAACAATAACAAAAACAACAGCACACAGGACACTTAGGAAGGTGTTGGATATGTCTATTACTTTGACTGTGGTGGTGGTAGCATGGGTGTCCACACACATTCCAACTCATCAAACTTACACACATTAAATATATCCAATATCCAGTTCTGGCCGGGCGCAGCAGCTCATGCCTGTAATCCTAGCACTTTAGGAGGCCGAGACAGGAGGATCATTTGAGCTCAGGAATTCCAGACCAGCCTGGGCAACACAGTGAGACCTTATCTGTATTTAAAATAATAATACTAAAATAAATGAATATATCCTGTTCTTTTTGTATCTATGCCTCAGTAAAGGTGTTAAAAAACACTCTCGGCTGGGCACGGTCGCTCACCCCTGTAAATCTAGCACTTTGGGAGAGTGAGGCGGGCGGATCACTTGAGGTCAGGAGTTTGAGGCCAGCCTGGCCAACATGGTAAGATCCTGTTTCTACAGAAAATACAAAAATTAGCTGGGCGTTATGACACTCGCCTGTAGTCCCAGCTGCTTGGAAGGCTGAGGCAGGAGAATCACTGGAACCCACAAGGTGGAGGTTGCAGTGAGCCGAGATCACACCACTGTACTCCAGTGTGGGTGACAGAGTGAGACTCTGTCTCAACAACAACAACAACAACAACAACAACAACAACAAACTATTTTATAGGGGTTATTTTTAGGATTCATTGAGTGAGTATTTATAAAGTGCGCAAGGAAGACTACCTGACAATAAATGCTTGGCTGAGCTGTTGTAGTCTTTCTCTTGCTACTTGAAAGCCAGAAACAGGTATATTATCTCTGTAACCTCAGTGCCTGATTGCTCTGACATTTGGAGGATGTTTGCTGAATGACTGTATGACCTTCAGTTGCTGGAGATGATGGTAGAAGGCTGACCTACTTCCCACATGCAAACAGTAGACACCTAAGCCTACAGCTAAGTCTGCCGGAAGTCCCACTTCCCAGCCTGTTTCCAGACTCATGTGTCCTTGAGGGGGTTAAAACATGAAGAAAGCTCCAGATCCGGTTTGGCTAATGTGTGGAAAATTCCATAGATGCACTGTCTGGTCCCAATCGCCCGTATCACTGCCACCAACTGCAGCATTGCAGACACACCAGAGAAAAGAGAAGGTGAAAACATTTCTGAATGCAGAAGCAAATTCAGCTGGTGCGTGGGGAGCA
>NW_012121709.1:2930734-2937820 GCF_000951035.1 Colobus angolensis palliatus
CCCAGGCTGGAGTGCAGTGGCACCATCTTGGCTCACTGCAACCTCTACCTCCTGGGTTCAAGCGATTCTCCTGCCTCAGTCTCCTGAGTAGTTGGGATTCCAGGTGCCTGCCCCCATGCCTGGCTAATTTTTGTATTTTAGTAGAGACACGCCATGTTTGCCAGGATGTTCTCGAACTCCTGGGCTCCGGTGATCCACCTGCCTCGGCCTCCCAAAGTGCTCCCAAAGGCATGAGCCACTATGCCTGGCCCCCATTTATTTTCAAGAAGGAATGAGAGTGGCTCATTGATTGAATCAACAAATATTTCATTTGGGGCTGGAATTATGGATGGTGGCTCACACTTGTAATTCCAGCACTTTGGGAGGCTGAGGAGGGAGAATTGCTTAGGCCCAGGAGTTCAAGACCAGCTTGGGCAACATAGTGAGACCCCAATTCTACAAAAATTTAAAAATATTAGCCAGGCATGGTGTCACAGGCCTGTGGTCCTAACCACTAGGGAGGCTGATGTGGGAGGATTGCCTGAGCCTAGGAGGTCAAGACTGCAGTGAGCCATGATCATGCCATTCCACTCCAGCCTGGGTAACAGAGCAAGACTCTGTCAGAAAAAACAACAACAAAAAAAATTCATTTGGAGGCTGCTTCTATAAGCCCACTGCATGGCTAGGTCAGTAGTTCTCAACTAGGGGTAATATCCCCAGGTGACACTGTGAATAACTAGCGACAATTTTGGTTGGCCAACTTGGGGTGCATCTAGTTTGTAGAGGCCAAAGATGCTGTTAAATATGTTGCAATGCACAGGCCAGCTCCTGTAACAAAGAATTACCCAGTTGGAAATATCGAGAGTGCTGAGGTGGAGAAACCCTGGGTTTTGGCCCAAGCGTTATATGGTGGTGAACAAGACAGATAGTGGTCATTGCCTTGGCTGGGTTTCCTTGAACTTGGCCGTCCTAACTGTTTCTTTAAATAGCTGGATGTGGAGAGAGGCCCCTTTAAGGACAGTGTTGGTCTTTCTTTTCTCCTCTAGTGTGTGTCTCTGGGGCCTGCTGTTGTGGCCGGGCGTTGGCTGGTGAGTATGTATGTGCGTGCGTGTGTATGTGTGTGTTCAGAGCTCTGGGGGGTGTATGTTTGGACTTGTGCGGTTGTCTGTTTATGTCTGTGTACATCGGTGTGGCTCTGTAAGAACTTTTCTGTCATTTCCTTCCCCTGCTTGCCAAAGAGGCAGATGTGGCCTGCAACGTCCTTCTAAGGTCAAATTCATCACCAGACGAAGATTAAGAAATCATGAGGGAAAGACCTTCCTTTGCTCCCTTCCATCTTGCCATCCAATCCCATTCCCCTTCCACTCTCCCTGCCCCCACCTCGGGGATAAAACTAGAGGCCAGTAAACTTGCCTCTGAGCTGAAGATTTGAACTTGAAGTGTAGGCTAACTCCACTGTGCCTGCCTAGGCATCCAGGAAGTATTAAAAATTGTGTTTCAGAGGGATCAAAGCACAGCCAGGACAATGCTGGATCCACACTGGAAATTTTTATCTCTGCATTATTAAAATTTGGGGCTGGGTAATTTGTGTGTGGCGGGGGGCAGCGGGGAGGGAGGCTGTCCTGGGCCTTGTAAGATGTTGTGCAGCATTTTTGGTCCGCATCCACTAGATGCATCCCCAGTTGTGACAACCAAAAATGTCTCCAGACATTGTCTAACATCCCCTGAGGCACACAGTGAACCCCAGTTGAAAAGTCATCGATCTACAAATACATAGAGCAATGTGGTGAATCTCACGCACTTAATTTTGTTTTTCAGTATTGATGATATACTTTTGGTAATAAGGAGATACTACTGGATCAGCCCATTTTTTACTTTTTTTTTTTTTTTTTTTTGAGGCAGTCTAGCTCTGTCACCTAGGTTGGAGTGCAGTGGGGTAATCTTGGCTCACAGCAACCTCTGCCTCCCGGGTTCAAGCAATTCTTCTGCCTCAGCCTCCTGAGTAGCTGGGATTGCAGGTGCCCGCCACCACACCTGGCTAATTTTTATATTTTTAGTCGAGATGGGGTTTCACCGTGTTGGCCAGGCTGGTCTTAAACTCCTGACCTCAGGTGATCCGCCTGCCTCGGCCTCCCAAAATGCTGGGATTACAGGTGTGAGCCACCATGCTAGCCTCACACACTTATTTTGAAGGAAAGAAGCCAGATACTCAAGAGTGATGTTGTGTGGTTCTGTTGATGAAAAGTACAAAAATAGGCAGAGCTAATCGATTCTGTTAGATGTCAGGAGAGTGATTGCTTTATTCTAGTGCATACTGACTGGAAGGAGACACTGTGGGGACTTCCGAGGATGTGGATATGCATATGTTATATGTGTAGTTTTCTGTGTATGTTGCACCTGAATTAGAAGTGTATGTGTGCTGAGGCTAGCGCAGTAGTTCACACCTGTAATCCTAGCACTTTTGGAGGCCGAGGCGGGCGGATCTCTTCAGGTCAGGAGTTTGAGACCAGCCTGGCCAACATGGCAAAGCCCCCTCTCTACTAAAAATACAAAAGAAATTAGTCAGGTGTGGTGGTGCATGCCTCTAATCCCAACTACTTAGGAGGCTGAGGCAGGAGAATTGTTTGAACTCGGGAGGTAGGTGTTACAGTGAGTCGAGTTCTCACCACTGTACTCCAGCCTGGGTGATAGAGCAAGATTCTATCTTAAAAAAAAAAAAGGGGGAATATATGTGCTGAGAGGAGCACATATATTAAAGAAATACATTTGGAAAATCAGAGAAGACTGTCTTAAAAAAAAAAAAATCCAAATGGTACCAGTTTGTCTTCCCAAACCCTGTAGTGGACAGTTTACTAGAAGTTTTATTCAAATGATTTTTACAGAATCCCCCCAGCTGTTTCTAAAGCTGCAGGAACAATAAGACCATGAAGCAATGATCTGATTGAAGAGAACACGTTGTCAGCCGCCATACAAACACACACTCACTCACTCACACACACACACCCTCAAACAGAGATGTCACGGGGTCTGTATAGAATCGAATTTCCTGCCTTTGTGTTCCCCAAGCAGTCCTAGAGAGGGGAGAAAACTGCAAACTGACACACGAAATGGACCAATGTGCCGGGTTGAGACTTCTACAAACAAATGGCCCTTTTCATCTTCTGGAGGGGAAAAAATAATCTACGTGGGCGACAATCAGCTTGCTGCTTGCCTCTTTTCAGCCATTTAAAGGGAAAATGGAGCTGGGTGCAGTGGCTCATGCCTGGAATCCTAGCACTTTGGGAGGCTGAGGTGGGAGAACTCCAGCTCAGAAGTTTGAGACCAGCTTGGGCAACATAGTGAGATGAGACCCTGTCTCTCTATAAAAAAAAATAAAAATAAAAATAAAGGGAAAGTGGGCCAGTTCAGTAGCTCATGTATGTAATCCCAGCACTGAGAGGCAGAGGAAGAAAGATGGCTTGAGCCTAGTCATTTGAGACCAGCCTGTGCAACATACTGAGACCTCCATCTCTACCTAAAAAAAAAAAAAAAAAAAAATTAGCCAAGCATGGAGGAGTGCATCTGTAGTCCTAGCTACTCAGGAAGCTGAGCTGGGAGAATTGCTTGAGCCCAGGAGTTCGAGGCTGCAATGAGCTATGATTGTGCCATTGCACTCCAACCTGGGCAGTGGAGCGAGATCCTGCCTTTAAAAACAAACAAACAAACAAATAAATAAATAAATAAATAAATGGAAAGTGTAGCCTCACAGCTCTGTCCTGAATCCTATCACCCACACTGGTGATCTCATCTCAGTCCAGGGGACCCCAGAATATTACACTGCTGGCATCCTAGGTCATAATGGACACCAATGCAGCCACATGGATGCCAAAAGCGCAGACTATAGGCATTCCATATTCTCTTTAGTGTCCTCTTCCAGGGAAACCTGAGGAAGGTTCTGGAAGCAAGAAGGTCCCAAAATGTGCCTGAGAGACCCCTGTCTTCATCTCAGAGGCCTCCTTAGACATCAGCGTTTGGGGAAAAAACTGTGGACATTTGCTGCAACCTCCCCAGCTGGTCAGCATTATTAAAGTGGGGCACATCTGTTCTTGACTGTTAGCACGGAGAAGAGGAGGGGGTCGAGTGAGAGCAGAAATCCCCAAACGCTAGGACTGATCCCACCTAGTACTAAGAGCAAATTGCCTCTAAGTTGGTGTCACGGAGAAGTGCCGCATGAAGGGGCAGAGATTCCTCATCAAAATACCCCTTCTTACCCACTTCCCTCCTGCCACCCTTTCCCTCTCCTCTCTCTTTCTGAAACTCCCCAGGTTCTAGCCAGTCTTGAGATTTATGACCTGTTTCGTTTTGTGAACACCCTAAGATCGTATTTGGGTGATGAGGAGCTCAGAGGTTTGCGGATAGCCTGTTGGTTAGAAAAGGGAGTATAAAGTATAATGAATGCAGTGTATTTCCCAGTTGCTCTTTCTTGCACATACATAAAGTTATAAATGACCCTGCGTGTGTGGCAAGCACATAGGGGCCTTTGAAACACACACAGCAATAGCTCAGAGACAGCACCCCCGGACCCATGCACAGCGAGGCATCACATGCTTGCAAACACATGCAAAAGACCCGCAGGCGTACAGGAGCATGTTCATGCACAAGCAGGCCCATACCAACATACAAAACTAGAAACAGATGCAAACCAGCATCCAACATCAGACCCAGATGGGGCTATGCAACCCAGTATGCACCCCCCTACTGCTGTGGCCCCTCCAAAAAGTTGAAATGCACAGGGCTGGAAGGATCCTTTTAGCTCCCTCTTCAATTTCCCTTGCAATACGAATATCTTCCAAATTGCAGCCCTGGGACCCTACAAACTGCACTCCATTCTGCTTTCTTTTCTTCCTTTTTTTAAAAATTTTTTATTTTGAGACAGAGTCTCCCTGTGTCACCAGGCTGGAGTGCAGTGGTGTGATCTCGGCTCACTGCAACCTCCGACTCCCTGGTTCAATCCATTCTCCTGCCAAATAGTTGGGCTTACAGGCACGCACCACCACGCCCAGCTAATTTGTGTATTTTTAGTAGAGATGGGGTTTCACCATGTTGGCCAGGATGGTCTAGATCTCCTGACCTGGGGATCCACCCATCTTGGCCTCCCAAAGTACTGGGATTACATGTGTGAGCCACCACGCCTGGCCTCTGCTTTCTTAATAAGACCTCCAGGCGCATGACAAAGCAGAAACCTTCAGAAACAAAATCTACCAAGTTTGAAGAATGGGCCTGGCCCAAGACTCTTTGGACGCTGTCCTTTCTGTCTTCACAGTGGCTTGCAGAAAACTTCTTGGAGGAGAATTGGCATTGCAGGGGTGTTACTGGAGACCTCGGCAAGAAAGTGAATGTAAAGACAGATGACCCGGGAACTGGTGATGGATAAGGCTCTTGACAGTCAGGTCGTGGAATTACAGGGGGTCTCTTTGAGAGACAAAATAAAAAAAATAGCCCAGTAATCTTCCTTCCAGCCTTTTCTCCGAGATCTAATTACAGATGTCTTGACATTCCTTCTGCATAGAGTTTCCTTAAAAGATTTGCCAAGAAAAAACATTTGGAAACTGTGTTTTAGGTATAATCCGTCTGGGAGTCACTCTTGCTCACTTTGTCGTTAGATGACAAAACGCTTAATTACAGCGAGCGCAATGTATACCACATTTGGAAAACTGGATTCTTGACCCAAATAATGTACCCCATACTGACAACGGCCTTTTGGCAAAACTTGTGTCTCTGATCTCACATTAATTACTACACAAATATACTTATTGTGAGTACCGAGTTTATGGGATGGAGTCCTCTTGACACATGTTCACAATAAAAACACATTTTTTCCCCTTCCCCTGACCCTAAGGAAAAGAAAAAAAAAAAGATTAACATTTTTCAAGATGCTGGTTTAGTGACATGAAAACTGTCTGTTGAGTGTTCACTTGGCTTTTGTTCTTTTTCTTTTCTCCTTTTATTAAAAAGCCTTTCAAACCAAGCATTCCTGGTTTGTAATTCTTTTCTCTACTTTTGCTTTTATGCTGAGGGAGAGACAGGTTAGATTAGATTAAAGACCAAGGGACACCTCGTGAAATACATTCCATCTAGAGGCAATTTAGTTGAGAGGGCCAATTGTATGCGTGCGTGCGTGCGTGCGTGCGTGCGTGTTTCTCCTTGTGGCATACTGGTGGTCTTTTTACAGATGCAGGGTTCTGGTTTTTGGAAATGCGTTTATTCCTTTAGCTTTTTTCCCTTCAGAAGTCTGCAGCCTTTGATTGTGGCATGACTTTTAGGGGTCTGCAACATTTTGGGGTGTAGTAAATCTTCTTATTAACTCTTCCCTTTAGTGCCTCGCCATTCTCAAAAACTTTTACAAAAAGCAGCAACACTGCCCTCACAAACGACAGATGAAAGGAACGGTTTCAAAGCCTCTCTCTCCCCTGCCCCAGCGGGCCCCCAGATTGGTCTGATGATGTCACAGGCGTAACCACGGCAACAAGCCGTGACATCATGACAAAAGGAGGACTGACCTTGGCCTGGAATTCAAAGGAAAAGCAGCTCATAAACTTCTAAAGCAAGCAGGAGATAAATATCCTTAGTCATAAAAGAACAAACGAAGTTCGGGGTGGGGGGACGGGGGAAAAAAAGCAGAACTTTTTTTTTTTTGAAATACAGTAAAATGTGTTGCCAAGTTTTTCAGGAAGTGCTAGTGGCCATTTTGATGATGTGAACTAGACTTTAAAACAGAAAGAGGAAAAATGAAGGTGGTGGACAAGGGCTGCTGACAATATTAGATAGAATCAGGTGAAACTTTTCTCTAAACTATAATTTGTAAAATAGGGGAGAGGGGATGAGCCAGGCCAAAGCAAAACAACAGACAAATTCATTTCTGAGTGAGAGAAGGAATTACATGCCAGGAGAAAGGTAGTAATCCAGGAACTGTATTTATCAAAAAGGGAATGTGCTCAAGGCAACGTGATACTCCGGACGGGATCCTGGGCCAGAAAAATTGATGAAATCTGAAGAAGATCTAGAGTTTAGTTAAGAGTAATGAACTAATGTTGGTTTCTTAGTTTAAAAGACTTTGTTTTTTTTTTT
>NW_012121709.1:2938045-2956195 GCF_000951035.1 Colobus angolensis palliatus
ACCATGTTGGCCAGACTGGTCTCGAACTCCTGACCTCAGGTATCCTCCCGCCTCAGCCTCCCAAAGTGCTGGGATTATAGGAGTGAGACACTGCACCTGGCCAATTTTAATTTTAAAATTGTATTTGTTTGTTCATTTATTTATTTTTAGAGTCAGGGTCTCTCCACCTCCCGGGCTCAATGACCCTCCTATCCCAGCCTCTTGAGTACCCGGAGCTACAGGGTCACCCACCACTTTTGATTAATTTTTTATTTTTTGTAGAGATGGGTTCTTGCTTTGTTGCCCAGGCTGGTCTCAACCTCCTAAGCTCAAATGATCCCCCCACCTCAGCCTCTCAAAGTTTGGGGATTGCAGGCATGAGCCTCCATGCCTGGCTTGCCTCCAGGAAACTTAAGGAAGTCCCCTGGGTCATTCTAGAAGGTGTTCTTGTCCTTAGAGTCTTCTGTGAGTCTACTGGCCCAGTTTCACAAGAAAGCTTCTTTCTCTGTTTGTCCTGAGGGTAGGCTGACCACATAGCATGAGAAGCTTGTCTCCAGATGCCAGCAGGGGTGGTGAAATTACACCAAACTGGGAGTGGAGAGGGCCTGTCTCTGCTTTCACATGAACTTGCACGTGATATTGGGAAAGCCAGAGCTTCATTTCTTCTGGTCCACAAAACAGGGTCATTGGGCAATAGATAACAATGGTAAACAGACATCATGTCAGGTGCAAGCTGAGGCCCTGTCTGAAATTTAAAAACAACAACAACAATTTGCCTGGCTAAATTTTTTAAAATTTTAATTTTGTAGTGATGGGGTCTCACTGTGTTGCCCAGGCTGGTCTCAAACTCCTGGGCTCAAGTGATCATCCTGCCTCAGCCTCCCAAGTAGCTACCTGGGATTATAAATATGTACCACCCTGCCTGGCTCCTTAGGTGTAAGTTTGAATCAACTGATGGAGACTGGCTGGGGCCCTGTGTTAAGCCTGGGATCAATGAGAAGAAATGTGGTGATCCATTAGTAATGTCTGCCACGGATGTGGGTTTGGAAAGTGGAAGCATGTGTTTTCCATTCCAAGCCCTTGTATGCTTGGGCCTAGCCCCTCTGGGGCCTGCTAGTCTAGACAGATTATTGTGTCTCCAGCAACATCCGTATGGAACAGTAGACAGAACACAGTCCCTGGTGTCAGCCAGCAATGACTTTCAGTCCTGGCTTTCTCTGTGTACTTATGATAAATGGCTCAGGGCATTTGGTAGATATGAAACGCAATGTGTGAAGCTCTGTGCATACCCACTGCCATCTGGGGGAGATAGACAACTTAACAGGCAACAAAACCACACTGTGCCGAGTGCTATAATAACAGAGTGTTCTTGGAGTACCGAATAGGGGGACCCGACTTACACCTGAGAGGCAGGCAAGGAAGACTTCTTGGTGGAAGTGGTATCTAAGCTGATTTTTTTTTTTTTTTTTTTTTTTTGGTGACAGTCTCACTCTATTGCCCAGGCTTGAATGCAGTGGTGCAATCTTGGATTACTGCAGTCTCCACCATCTGAGTTCAAGCATTCTCTTGCCTCAGCCTCCCAAGTAGCTGGGATTACAGACACCTGCCACCACATCTGGCTAATTTTTGTATTTTTAGTAGAGACGGGGTTTTACCATGTTGGCCAGGCTAGTCTCAAACTCCTGGCCTCAAGTGATCCTCCCACCTTGGCCTCCCAAAGTGCTGGGATTACAAGCATGAGCCACCGCTCCTGGCCGTCTAAACTAAATTCTGAAGGATGAGTTAAGTATTAATCTGGGGAAGGGAGCAGGGTGAGATGAGGATGAAGTCTGGCTGGGTTTAGATCATGTAGGTCCTGAAGAGCCTTCTTGTGAATTTCAGCTTAATTTTGAGAGTCATGGGGAGCCACTACTGAGGAACTTCATGAAAGAAAGTTTTATTAGCAAAAAGTCATTCTGGCTTAAGAGATAGATTTGGGTAGGGGAAAAACTAAGGAAGCCCTTTTTAGAATCCAAGCAAGAAATGATGACACTTATACTATACAATGGAACACAGAGAGGCAGATCACTGAGAGATGTTCAGGGGATTGAATGGATGTGGGGGCACCTGTTACTTAGGTCTCTGAGCCTCAATTTCCTCATTTGTTTGAAGTTATTGTGAGGTTTAAATGAGATGATGTGTGTAAAGTCTCAGCATGGTTCCTGGTACACTGTAGGTGCTCAATAAATGCTAACCACATCCATTATGTCTCAAAAGTTCAGTAATTTCATTTTCCTTTTTTTCTTTCTTTTTCTTTTTTTTTTTAAATAGAGACGGAGTCTCATTATGTTGCCCAGTCTGGACTCAAAGTCTTGGCCTCAAGCAATCCCCCTTGCGTCAGCCTCTGAAAGTGCCGGGATTACAGGCATGAGCTACTGTGCTTCTCTTTCTCCTTCTCCTTCTTCTTCTTCTCCTCCTCCTCCTCCTCCTTCTTCTTCTCCTCCTTCTTCTCCTTCTCCTTCTCGTTCTTGTTCTTCTTCTTCTCCATTGTTAATTTTAAGTGCAGCAATTCCATCCAGGGAATAAAAGATTTATTTATTTTATTTTATCTTTTTTTTTTTTTTAATTTACTTTTTTGAGACGGAGTCTCGCTCTGTCTCCCAGGCTGGAGTGCAGTGGTATGATCTCAGCTCACTGCAACTTCCACCTTGTAGATTCAAGTGATTCTCCTGCCTCAGCTTCCTGAGTAGCTGGGATTATAGACATGCGCCACCATGCCCGGCGAATTTTTGTATTTTTAGTAGAGGCAGAGTTTCACCATTTTGGCCAGGATGGTCTCGAACTCCTGACCTCCGATGATCCACCTGACTCGGCCTCCCAAAGTGCTGGGATTATAGGCGTGAGCCACTGCACCCAGCCATAAAGGATTTATTTAGTAAATGGTAAAACTGAGGTCCAGAGAGGGGCAGTGAAATGACCAGCACCAAACGCAAATTAGTGGCAGAATCAAGATTTGAACTCTGCACCTTTGTGATTTCGAGGTTAGTGTTCTCTCCTCCCTTCCTATTCTCCAGCCAGCTGGACCCCTGGGTGCTTCCTTTTGGTCAGAGGAAAATAAGGTCTCTGTACTGTGTCCAGTTGTATCTCTCAAAAAAAATATGTTCAGACTGGGCATGGTGGCTCATGCCTATAATCCCAGCACTTTGGGAGACTGCGGTGGGCAGATCACGAAGTCAGGAGTTTGAGACCAGCTTGACCAGCATGATAAAATCCCGTCTCTACTAAAAATACAAAAATTAGCTGGGCGAGGTGAGGGGTGCCTGTAGTCCCAGCTGCTTGGGAGGCTGAGGCAGGAGAACCTTTTGAACCTGAGAGATGGAGGTTGCAGTGAGCCGGGATAGCACCACTTCAGTCTAGCCTGGGCGACAGGGTGAGACTTTGTCTCAAAAAGAAAAAAAAAAAATGTTCAAGGCCAGGCATAGTGGCTCACACTTGTAATCCCAGCGCTTTGGGAGGCCCAGGTGGGAGGAGGGCATGATGCCAGGAGTTCAAGATCAGCCTGGGCAACATAGTGAGACCCTGCCTCTACAATTTTTTTTTTTTTTTTAATTAGTCAAGCAGGGTGGCATGCACCTGGTGTCCCAGCTACTCTGGATGCTGAGGCGGGAGGATCCCTTGAGCTGAGGAGGTGGAGGCTGCAGTGAGCTTTGATGGCACCACTGCACTCCAGCCTGGGCAACAGGGTAAGACCCTGTCCCTTAGAAAAGAAAAGAAAGTTCAAGTCCTAATCTGTATACGTGTGAATGTGACCTTATTTGGAAGTAAGGTCTTTGCAGATGTCATCAAGGCAGACCACTGGGAGACGTTCAGGGGGTTGAATGGCTGTGGCGGCACCCATTTCTTAGGTCTCTGAACCTCAGTTTTCTCACTTGTTTGAAGACATTGTGAGGTTTAAATGAGATGATGTGTGAACAAGTCTCAGCATGGTTCCTGGTACACTCTAGGTGCTCAACAGGAGACCATATTGGATTAGGGTGGCTCCTAATCTAATGACTGGCTTGCTTTTCTTTTCTTTTCTCTTTTCTTTCTTTCTCTCTCTTTCTCTCCTTCCTTCCTTCCTTCTTTCTTTCTTTTTTTTTTTTTTTTGAGCAGGAGTCTCATTCTGTTACCAGACTGGAGTGCAGTGGCATGATCTCAGTCCACCGCAACATCTGCCTCCCAGGTTCAAGTGATTCTCCTGCCTCCGCCTCCCGAGTAGCTGGAATTACAGGTGTGTGCCAGCACACATGGCTAATTTTTTTTTTTTTTTTTTTGAGATAGAGTCTCACTCTGTCACCCAGGCTGGAATGCAGTGGTGTGATCTCGGCTCACTGCATCCTCCGCCTCTCGGGTTCAAGCAATTCTCCTGCCTCAGTCTCCTGAGTAGCTGGGACTACAGGCACCCCTCACCTCGCCCAGCTAATTTTTGTATTTTTAGTAGAGATGGGGTTTCACCATGTTGGTCAGGCTGGTCTTGAACCCCTGACCTCGTGATCCACCTGCCTCGACCTCCCAAAGTGCTGGGATTACAGGCGTGAGCCACCGCACCCTGCCCACACCTGGCTAATTTTTGTATTTGTATTAGAGACCAGGTTTCGCCATGTTGGCCAGGCTGGTCTCCAACTCCTGACCTCAAGTGATCCGCCCATCTCAGCCTCCCAGAATGTTGGAATTATAGGTGTGAGCCACAGGGCCTAGCACCAGCATTCTTATAAGAAAAGAGAAATGGACACAGAGGTACACAGAGAGAACACCATGTGAAGATGGAGGGAGAGACTGGAGTCATTCTCATCTACAAAGCTGAAGAATTCTAAGGATTGCCAGTAATCACCAGAACCCAAGAGGGAAGCAAGGAACAGATTCTCCCTCAGATCCTCAAAAAACAAACCAACCCAGCAAACACCTTGATTTC
The DNA here is from genome assembly GCF_000951035.1 of Colobus angolensis palliatus. Taxonomy (NCBI): domain Eukaryota; kingdom Metazoa; phylum Chordata; class Mammalia; order Primates; family Cercopithecidae; genus Colobus; species Colobus angolensis. The sequence goes on from NW_012121709.1 coordinate 2,942,955, forward strand.
TGACTTCTGAACTCCAGAACCACATGAGAACACATTTCTCTTGTTTTAAGTCACCCAATTTGTGAATTTGCTCTACTTCGTTATGGCAACCATGGGAAACAAACACAGTCGCTAAGAAGGTGTCTCGCTCTCATTTTATCAGCCATCCTCACTGCGCTGGACCTAGGCTCTAGGAGACGGTTTGGAAAGGAGAGACGGCGGCTGGGTGAGAGAACAGAAGGCTTGGGAGCCTGGGGGTGGCATCACAGGATTTCTCCGCGTCACCTTGGCCGGTGACATGGTTTCCTGAGCATGTGCGTCAGCCCTTGGAGATGTCCAGCGTAAGTCAAAGCCCGTGTTCCCTACGATAACCTTGAGGGATGACTCAGTAGAGAAGAAGGCAGTCTGTAGGGTGGGGGAAATGGTCAGCTACAAATGAGAGCCTGTTCCTGGCTCAAGGGGAGGACAAGGCAGAAAAACAACAACAGTAATTACCATTCCCTGTTGTTTCCCTGGACTAACCTCCCCTCCTCCTCCGCCCAGATGATCCCGAGGCCTAACTCTCCTCTCTGTCCTCACCCTGCACCCATTCTTCCCCAACATCTGTTTTATTATTTTAAAATTCCACTTTATGAAGAAATGTAACTTACACAAAATAAAACACACCAATTTTGAGTGTACAGTTCAATAAATTTTGATAAAGTGCTTATCAAATCCTACCCAATGATAACATGTTTATCAAAACATAGTGTTGTGTAACCACCAACACAATCAAGATGTAGAACATTCTTCTTCACTCCCTAAAATTCCCCCTCCACACTCCCCAGCCACCTACCCACCCCCACCCATTCCCTCAGGCTTCTGGCGACCATTGATCTGCCTTTCTTCGCTGTAGATGAGTGCAATCATCTCTATCTTTTCATAGAAATGAAATTGCCCAGTATAAACTTCTTTTTATTTGGCATTTTTTGTGTTGTTCAGCATCATGTTTTTGAGCTCAGCTTTCATGTTGTTGCAGGGATCAGTGGTTTCTTTTTATCGATGCATAGCACTCCATTATAGGAGAGTACTACCGTGTAGTCATTGACCTGTGGATGGACACTTATTTCCACTTCTTTCCTCTTATGAATAATGCTGGTAGGAGCATACGAGTTTAAGTCCTGACCAGTCTTGGTGGCAATGCCTATAATCCCAGCACTTTGGGAGGCCAAGGCAGAAGAATCGCTTGAGGCCAGCCTGGACAACATAGCGAGATCTCGTCTCTACCATAAAATGAAAAAACTTCATTTTTGGTGTGTGCTGGTAGTCCCAGCTACTTGGGAGGCTGAGGTGGGAGGATCACCTGAGCTTAGAAGTTCGAGGCTACTGTGAGCTATGATTACGCCACTGCACATTGGGCAATGCAGTGTGCAGTGAAGTGGTGCAATCATAGCTCACTGCAGAGTGAAATCCTGTCTCTAATTAAAACAAAAACAAAAACAAAACAAAAACTGTAAGCCTTTTTGTGGACATATGATTTTTTTTCCTGGCTAGATATTTAACAGTGAAATTACCGAGATGTATGGTAAGTGTATGTTTAACTTTTTACCCCAATATAAGCAATTTAAGAGCTAAAACAATATAACTTTTAGAAGAAAATACACTAGAAAATCTTTGTGACCTTGGACTGGAGAAGATTTCTTAGTACAAGAAAAGCATAAACTGCAAAATAAAAATAGGTGACTTTATCAAGATGTAAAATTTGTTGTTTGGGAGACCCTGTTAAGAAAATGAAAAGGCAAGTCATAGTCCAGGAGACATTATTTGTAAATCATATTTGATAGAGGATATGTATCAGAATCTTAAAAGAACATTTGTAAGTCACTAATCAGAAGATAAATGACCAGATTAAAAAATGGGGGCTGGCTGGGTACGGTGGCTCATGCCTGTAATCCCAGCACTTTGGGAGACCCAGGTGAGTGGATCACTTGAGGCCAGGAGTTTGAGACCAGCCTGACCATCATGGCAAAACCCCATCTCTACTAAAAATACAAAAATTGGCTGAGTGTGATGGCCCGTGCCTGTCATGCCAGCTACTTGTGAGGCTCAGGTAGAGGAATCACTTGAACCCATGCCACTGCACTCCAGCCTAGGCAACAGAGCAAGACTGTCTCAAAAAAAAAAAAAAAAAAAAAAAATGGGAGTGGGCGGCCAGGTGTGGTGGCTCATGCCTGTAATCCAGCACTTTTGGAGGCCAAGTCTGGGATTCCAGGTGTGAGCCACCACATCTGGTGGTTCACTTGGGAGGACTGCTTGAGCCCAGGACTTTGAGACCAGCCTGGGCAATATGGTAAAACCTTGTCTTTACAAAACTGAAAAATTAGATGAGTGTGGTGGCATACAACTGAGGTCCCAGCTACACAGGAAGCTGAAGTGGGGAGATCACTTGAGTCTAGGTGCTCAAGGATGCAGTGAGCCGAGATCACACCACTGCATTCCAGCCTGGGTACAGAGTAAGACCCTGTCTCAAAAACTAAACTAAACTAACTACTAAACTAGGCCAGGCACAGTGACTCATGCCTGTAATCCCAGCACTTTGGGAGGCTGAGGTGGGTGGATCACAAGGTCGAGATCGAGACCATCCTGGTCAACATGGTGAAACTCTGTCTTTACTAAAACTAGAAAAATTACCTGGGTGTGGTGGCAGGCGCCTGTAGTCCCAGCTACTCCAGAGGCTGAGGCAGGAGAATTGCTTGAACCCAGGAGGCAGAGGTTGCAGTGAGCCGAAATTGCACCACTGCACTCTAGCCTGGTGACAGAGCGAGACTCCGTCTTAAAAATAAATAAATAAAATAAATAAATAAATAGGCAAAGGGATTTTCAAGACACTTCACAGAAGGAGCTATGTGAATAGTCAAAAAGCACCTTAAAAAAAAAAAAAGACATCATTAATCATCAGGAAACCAAAAATTAAAACCACAATGCGGTACCACTCAGAGTGTGATACCACAGCGATGGCTGAAATTGAAGACCGGTCATTCCAAGTGCTGAGGAAAATGGGGAGCAACTGGAGTGTTCTGACTCTGCTGGTGGAAATGCCAAATTAGATCGCCAGTGGTGGAGAGTTTGTCAGTTTCTTCCAACAGTTTGATTTTGTAATTAAAAAAATGAAAACAGCTTTAAAAATCCTCCAGTGACCTCACGTGGCATTCAAATAAAATCCAAACTTTGTTTTCTTATTTTTATTTTTAATTTTTTCCAAAATTTTAATTATAAATCCAAACTTTGATCTGTGTCCTACCAAGCCTCTAGTTCATGCCCCTGCGGCCACACTGCACCTGGTTCTGATCTTTAAGTGGAGAAGGCACCTTTGCTCTTCCCTCTGCCTGGTGGTCTTTCCTGAGTCCTTCCTAGGATGGACTCCATGACCAAGTCTCTCCTCAGATGTCCTCTCTGAGGATGTACGAAGAAGGTGTTCCTGTCCCTCACCATTTCCTTTACTATGTCTCACTTGCCTCTGAAAATGTCCTATGAATTTGCCTGCCATCTGCCTCCACTCTCCCACCTCTTCCGATGAGGAAGGAAGCTCCAAGAGGGCGGTAACACTGTTTCTGTTTGGCACTGTGCCTCATAACGCAGTTCCCAGCACATAGTAGGACCTTCATAAGTGTTGAATCCATAAGTGTCTTCCACAGGGACAAAGAAAATGCAGATAGTTGATGGCAGAACTGGGATTCAAACCTAGCTCTCTCTGGCTTTAAAGACATAGTTCTGGCTGGGCACAATGGCTCATGCCTGTAATCTCAGCACTTTGGGAGGTCGAGGGGGTGGATTGCTCTAGACCAGTAGTTTGAGACCAGCCGGGGCAATATAGCCAGATACCATCTCTTAAAAAAAAAAAAAATGTTGGATGTGGTGGTCCTGTAGTCCCAGCTACTTGGGAGGCTGAAGTGGGAGGATCACTTAAGCCTGGGAGGTCGAGGCAGCAGTGAGCCATGAGGGTGCCACTGTGCTCCAGCCTGAGCAACAGAGCAAGACCCTGTTTCAAAACAACAACAAAACCCCCAAAACAAACAAAAATGAAAAGACTTTTCTAAAACATCTTGTTGTATGTCATACATATATGCAGTTTTATTTATTTATTTATTTTTGAGACAGGGTCTCACTCTGTCACCCAGGCTGGAGTGCAGTGGCACAATCTCAGCTCACTGGAACCTGCACTTCCCAGGTTGAAGCGAATCTTCTGCCTCAGCCTCCGGAGTAGCTGGGATTACAGGTGCACACCACCACACCTGGCTAACTTTTGTATTTTTAGTAGAGACAGGGTTTCACCATGTTGCCCAGGCTGGCCTCGAACTCCTGACCTCAAGTGATCCACCTGCCTTGAACCTCCCAAAGTGTTAGGATTACAGGCGTGAGCCACTGCACCTGGCCAATTTTTATTTTTTAATTAAAAAGTAAGTTCAAAGGAGGTCAGGTTTTGCCAATAAATTCATTATGGAAATAACAGCCGCTTTCCAGAGTTCTGGGCTGTTGGAACTGTGAATATGGGCCTGAAGACCCGTGCTGAATTATTCCTTCACAAACCAAGACGCTCTCTGGGTAAAGAATTTGGAGTCCTTGTTTAAAGGACAACTTTGATAATGATAGAATTGTGATGATTTAGAAAAAAGACATAGTTCTTGAAGCTCATTGTCAAGGTGGGGCTAAATGCCTGCAAGGCATGACCTTGATTCCAACCTCAGGGAACTAGACTCCCCTGCTAGTCAAATGAGGAGGATTCCAGAGGAAACCCGCCAAGTTAGGCTCCCAGAATGAGAGTAGCCTGAAGAGGAAGCCCAGACTGCATTAGTGTGAGGACAAAAGGAGCTCAGCTGTGACTTTCAACACTTTCCTCTCCCTCTTTGGAGTCAGGGAGTGGAACAGTGAATTGTTGAGGCTCTCACCCATTCTCCATATGAGGAGAGAAAGATCCTAGGAGGGATACTGGTCAGGGACAGGGCTGAGGACCAGGGGCTGCTTTCGTGTTGGGGTACAGTTGTCAGAGTTTGAGCTGGACCTCGGAGCTCATCTAGTCCAGTTCCCTATTCCACAAGTGGGGAAACTGAGGCCCTGAGGTGGAGGTGGAAGAACCACAGAAGCCTGGGCTAGTCTTCAGAGTTTGAACGGGCAGGATTTTACTGGACTTTGGCATAGTTTTTCTCCCTTCCCTCCCTCCGTCCCTCCCTTCTTTCTTGCTTGCTTGCTTGCTTGCTTGCTTCATTCTTCCTCTCTTTCTTTTTCCTCCTCCTTTTTTTTTTTTTAAGGGATGGGGTCTCTTTCTGTCTCCCATGCTAGAATATAGTGACACGATCATAGCTCACTTCAGCCTTGAACTCCTGGGCTCAAGCATTCCTCCCACCTTAGCCTCCTGAGTAGCTGGGACCACAGGTACACACTACTGCGCTTGAGTTGGTGCAATCTTTTTGAGTAGAGACCTTTGTAAAAGTGTGGAACCAGAAAAACAGGCAGTGAGCAGGTAATTGAGAGCCTGGGGTCAGCCAGACCAAATTTTAGATTTGGCTCTGCCATTTACTTATTTGAAACCTTGAGTGAAGACTTCTTCCTCTCTGAGCCTCAGTTTTCTCATCTGTAGAATGGGGATGATAACATTACTAGTCATGTTGTAGGATTCCTAACTTCTTTAAATGAGAAAATACATGTTACTTAGTTCTATGCCTAGTGCTTGGCAGGTGCTTAATAAATTGTGCCAATTATGATTATTATTGTCATTACACCTTCTAGAGCTAAAGTGGGGTTAATAGAGTGGTGGAAAGAGGCCTGGAGTGAAGGGAAATGCTAGTTAACTAGCCTGGGGTCTCCAGAAATCCAAATCCAGCATTTGGAACAGGAAATCCCACCTTGAGGCCCCCATCTGACCTGAGAATTTCCGGAGTGCTTCCCTGGGACCCAGGTAATCTAATTTTGGGGAAGGAAGCGGGAGCGCTAACTGGTCATCAAGCCACCATTGAAGAGTGACAGGAATTCTGTTCTTCCATGTCAAGATGGAGACCTCGAACTGGTTACTGAATCCCTCATTTGATCTCTGTAAAAATGAGAAGGCCTTTCCCTCTCTCACAGTATTGTGGAAACAATGAAACAAAAAAAGGTATATAAAAGAACCAAGCGTGGCTCCACGGTGAAGAGACCTCGGTGCAAAGGAAGGCAGTGGGCTGCACCAGCCACTGCCTGCACTCCACCTAAGCAGGTGGAGTTTCTGAAGTTGCCCACTTGGCTCCAGAAGAGAAAGACTCCCAGACATTTTAAGCAGTCTGGACATGCCTGAACTTGCAGATGCCATTTTGAATCCAAGGGGCCCTTGACTGAAAGGAGAGCATTCAGGGAAAATGCATTTGTGCAACTTGTAACTCTGCCATTTTGAATCCAAGGGGCCCTTGACTGAAAGGAGAGCATTCAGGGAAAATGCTTTTGTGCAACTTGTAACTCTGTCTAGATCAGTGCAGATTTTTTTCCCAGCCCAGGGAGGGGAACAGGAATCTTCGGCTTGTGAGCCTTACATACCGTTTATCTCATCTGCTTGTCACAATGGTCTGGAAGATAGGCCAGGGAGATGCTAATGTTCCCAAGACCCTGGGGAGAGATCAGTTGCTTGACTTCAAGGAGACCCCATCCAATTTGAGGGATGGAGGATGAGGGATAAAACAACCTTGCAAGGAATTAGGCCCCCAGGCCGGAGAGACAGGTCTTGGGCATTTATTCAAATAAGCAAGCAAGCACATACGCAAATACAGTGATGGGTTTCATCTATTTGTTTATTTTTGGCTTCCTGCGCGTCTCCCAAGATGCTAAATGAAACAAGAAAAGTCAAACTCAGGGCGGGCGTGGTGGCTGATGCCTGTAATCCCAGCACTTTGGGAGGCTGAGGCAGGCGGATCACCTGAGGTCAAGACCAGCCTGACTAACATGGGAAACCGTCTTATTAAAAATGCAAAAAAAATAGCCAGGCGTGGTGGTGGGCGCCTGTAATCCCAGCTACTTGGGAGGCTGAGGCAGGATAATCGCTTGAGCTGGGGAGGTGGAGGTCGCGGTGAGCCATCCCTCCGTCTCAAGAGCTTCGTCAAGAGACAAGAGAAAAACTCCATCTCCAAAACAAAAAAAAAAGAAAGAGAAAAGTCAAACTCATCAAAGACAATTGGGAACAAAGAAGGAAGCTAACACTTAATGTGCTCCCACTATGCACCACAAGTCCTGTAAAGTAGGACTTATGAATTCCCATTTGACAGATGAGGAAATGGAGGTTAAGAACTGTTAAATGTCTTGCCCAAAGGCCACCCAGCTGTTAAGATAAGAAAACAGGGATTGGCTTCTGTTCCACAAGGAATAGATTCCTCCTTCCACTCTTATTTTAACTAAATAATATTTATCACCTATGATGTGTGTATACTATGGGTTCCCTTGACCTCTCTGACCTCTGCTTACATCTCTTGCTACTCTGGTCCTTGTTCTGTGGGTCTAGGTTACCCTACCTTCTTTCCCTTTGAATAATCATCTCTCCTCTCCCCACTCCCTTTTCCTTGTTTGATTTTTTTTTTTTTTTTTTTGGAAACGGAGCCTCCTTGTCACCCAGGCTGGAGTACAGTGGCGCTATCTTGGCTCACTGCAACCTCTGCTTCCTAGGTTCAAGTGATTCTCCTGCCTCAGCCTACCAAGCTGGGACTACAGGCACGTGCCACCATGCCCAGCTGATGTTTGTATTTTTAGTAGAGATGGGATTTTACCATGTTGGCCAGGCTGGTCTGGAACTCCTGACCTCAAGCGATCTGCCTGCCTTGGCCTCCCAAAGTGCTGGGATTACAGGCATGAGCCACTATGCCTGGCCATGTGATTCTTTGATTAATGTCTCAGCACTGCACTAGACTTTAACCTCCATGAAAGTAGAGAGCTCGGCTGGACATGGTGGCTTATGCCTGTAGTCTGAGCACTTTGGGAGGCTGAGGTGGGTGGATTGCTAGAGCTCAGGAGTTCGAGACCAGCCTGGGCTACATAGTGAGACCCCTGTCCTAATTTTTTTGCAAAATAGTAATAATAATAAAAGAAAGTAGAGAGCTCATCTGTCTTGTCCATGACTGCATTCAAACATTGGTGGAAAAGTAGAGAAGTTCCCGAGAAGACCCCAGCCGAGGGAAAGAGTTCATGAACACACAAGCAAGGAGGGAGACAGAAGAGCCTAGAGAGGTGGGCGGTCTCCAAGATGCCCTAGAAAGAACCCTTGTCACGCTTCCTGTCCTGGCTGCTTGGATTTCAGGCCAAGGTGAAGGGCCAGACGTTCTCCAGGGCTCCCACTACGAAGCCAGTATGTATTTTGTATGCCATGTGTTCATGTTTTTCCCTTTGAAGACTGCCTGGGAAAGGCTAACAGTCATGGAAGTAACAAACATATTGTCTTCTCTTCTCTTGCCAAAAGCAATCTTTAATCACCCTACCAAGTAATGGGCTCAGAATAGCATAATGGAAACAAAGTACTTAAAATACTTGCTTGGGTGGATAAATACAGCAGAGGGAAAAAAAAAATCATACACGTCCAGCCCCATCCTTTTTATTGTATACACAGCTAGGAGATGTGGAAGGAAGAGAAGAAATCCCTCCAGAACAAATAATTGTAAATATACAGAATATACATATTGAAAGGGCAGCACGGTGGTTCATCCATCCTGAGGATATCTTTGTATTTGTGGTCCCTCCCAGTCCCCGCTTTTTTTTAACCAGGTGACAAAAAGTAGGTCTGATATAACCAATCAGTGGAAGGGAGTTTTGAGAGTCTTTGAACAGGGTCTTTTTCAAATCTCTTTAGATGTGAGAACATTAGGGGAGAGGAACATTAGGAAAATTCGGGTAGGTGCTATTGGGCAGAGGTCCTTGTGAAACTGAGGGTTTAGATTTGTGCTCAGAAGAGAAGACTCTTGCTGATGCCTACTTTTGCTCAAGTCAAAGCCAGAAGGAAGTGGCAAAGCTCTGGGTTATAGAATTCAGGCTGCTGGTTGGGCGCAGTGGCTCATGCCTGTAATCCCAGCACTTTGGGAGGCTGAGGTGGGAGGATCACTTGAGCCCAGGAGTTTCAGACCAACCTGTGCAACATAGTGAGACCCTGTCTCTTTTATCTTAAAAACGTATTAAAAATATGAAAAATAAAAATAAAAGAATTCAGACTACAGCTTCCTAAGGGGATGTCCAGTGTGGTATTACAGAAAACAGATATTTAAGCCACAATGATAGACTCTGGAAATCATCACCTCCTCCAAGGAGCCTTTCTAGATTTCCTCAGTTGGAATTTCTCTCTCTATCTTGAGAGGAACAAGACAAGAACCAGATCGTGCCTACAACTTAAAAACTGTAATCTTGGACAAGTTGCTTATTTTCTCTGAACTTTAGCTGTCCTATCTGTAATGTGTAGACAAAGAGAAAAATGCATAGCCTGTGATCAGTTTCTAACGGAGAGCACTTAGCCCAGTTTGCTGCGAAAATTATCAGAACCCGAAATTGAGTCATTCATAATTAAGAAAACCCTGACAAATAGAGCTGGGGAAGGACATGCAGAGGGTTCTCAAGCTTGGATGATTGATAACAAAAACATTACAAAAGACTGCAAATACCACAGCCTTGCACAAAGGCCACTGCAACCTTAGCACAAAAAAGTTACTTTTGCAAGGACATCTGCCCAGTAACTGCCTGTCCAACTTCAGACTGGCATCACCCTTGTTATTGATCTTTGTAGCCAAGGATAATTATTTCAAAACAATTATGTAATCCTCCACATTTTTGTCCTTTAAAAACCTTTGTCTTCCTTTACCTCTCTGAATGCACACATAGTTTACTATGGCATGCACATTCTCATTGCAATGCTCTACTCCCAAATTAACATCTTTTCTTTTTAGAGATCTTCGCTCTGTTTGTTATTTAGATTGACATTGCCTAAAAGTCAGAATTATCCAAGTGTGTCTCAGGGTGTCCTTGAAGTAGACAAGGTGCCCTTGAAGCCAGAATGTGCTTGGTATGTTTGAAGAAGAGCAAGGAGGCCACAAGGGATGGAGGTAGAGTGATTGAAAGGATTCAATTGCCCTTGAACAGGACACATTCAGATAGTGGTATGAGATGAGGAGGCCATAGAGTCGGGGATGGGGAAAGGCGCAGATCCTGCAGAACTGTTGAACTGAACTGGGCTGTTAAGAACTTTGGTTTTGTTTTTATAGAGATGGGGTCTCATACGTTGTTTAGACTGGTCTTGAACTCCTGGGCTTGGCCGGGTGTGGTGGCTCATGCCTGTAATCCCAGCACTTTGGGAGGCCTAGGTGGAGGATTGCTTGAGGCCAGGGGTTTGAGACCAGGCTGGGCAACATGGCTGGGTTTCTACCCTGTCTCTACTAAAAAAAATACAAAAATTAGCTGGGCACGGTGGCACTTGCCCATAATCCCATCTACTCAGGAGGCTGAGCCAGGGATATGGAGAGTGAAGTGAGCCGGGATCACACCACTGCACTCCAGCCTGGGCAGTAGAGCCAGACCTTGACTCAAGAAACAACAACAACAAAATCCTCCTGGGCTCAAGCAATCCTCCCGCCTCGGGCTCCCAAAGTGCTGGGATTACAAACGGGAGCACCCAACTCAAGAGCCTTGGTTTTGCATCTGAATAAAAGGGGAAGTTATTTTGAACAAGAAGCGACATGTATCCCTTACCACCCTCTCCCCACCCACCCGAAGATTTCATTGTGAAAACAAGCTGGGGAAGTGGACATGGAACTAGCATTTTCCCCCTGGACTATTGGGTCCTGTTCACTGTGTTAGACCCTTTTACATACATGGTCTACTGTGTTCCTCACAATACTAGGATTTGCTTCTTTTACTTCTTTTTTATTAATAGATGGGGTCTTGCTCTGTTGCTCTATTGTCCAGGCTGGAGTGCAGTGGCATGATCATGGCTCACTGCAACCTCCAACTCCCTGGCTCAAGCCGTCCTTCCACCTCAGCCTCTCGAGTAGCTGGGAGTAGAGGTGCATATCACCATGCCCAGCTAATTTTTCTTTTTTTTTCTTTGAGACGGAGTCTCGCTCTGTCGCCCAGGCTGGAGTGCAATGGTGCTATCTCGGCTCACTGCAACTCCACCTCCTGGGTTCATGCCATTCTCCTGCCTCAGCCTCCTGAGTAACTGGGACTACAGGCACCTGCCACTATGTCTGGCTTTTTTTGTTTTTGTTTTTGTTTTTGTGTGTTTTTAGTAGAGAGAGGGTTTCACCGTGTTAGCCAAGATGTTCTCGATCTGCTGACCCTGTGATCCACACACCTTGGCCTCCCAAAGTGCTGGGATTACAGGCGTGAGCCACCGTGCCCGGCCACGCCCAGCTAATTTTTTAAAGTTTTTGTAGAAATGAGATTTTCCTATGTTGCCCAGACTGGTTTCGAACTCCTGATCTCAAGCAATCCTCCTGTCTCACCCTCCCCAAAGTAGAAGAGCTGATCAAGAAGTTGATAGCCCATTAATGCTGGTCAGCCCATTTAACCCTTGTAGTCTGGGGGACAGGGGACACAAAGTATCATAGGAAGTTTGATGATTGAGAGTCTGATGCCCCAAATCTACAGGCATCTGGGTCTTTATGTTGGCAGTTAGGGCCTGTTGGTAACTAGCTGACACATTTGTCTCCATCTCAAAGAAGGAGATCTTCCCTGCCCTGCAGCAAGGTGGAAAGATTCTAGGATGGCCCAAAACAAAACTGGGTTGGACTCTCCCAGCTTTGACTCTTGTTTAGGGATAAATCACTTAATCTTCCTAAATTGTAGAAGTTTTCTAAATCTTTTAGTTGTAAAAATAGTAATGGGTCTGTTGGAGGATTCAATGAGATAATGGAAGTAAATAGCTTAGCACAGTGCCAGGCACTTACCAAGTTCTCAGTTGAGATTAGCTTTCACTGTTGGTAGTGTCAGCATCATACTCATTCATCACTGTATTTATGAAACATGTATTTATTGAGTGTACTGTCTTCCACAGGCCATTCTAAGTGCTGGCATTCTGCAGGGAACAAAGTGAAATCCCTGCATTGCAGTTAGAGGAGACAGACAATAAACAAATGACTGTTGGCTGGGCGTGGTGGCTCACGGCTGTAATACCAGCACTTTGGGAGGCCAAGGTTGGTGGACTACCTGAGGTTAGGAGTTTGAGACCAGCCTGACCAACAAGGTGAAGCCCCATCTCTACTAAAAATACAAAAATTAGCCGGGCATGGTGGCTGGCGCCTGTAGTCCCAGCTACTCAGGAGACTGAGACCGGAGAATTGCTAGAACCCGGGGGACAGAGGTTGCAGTGAGCCAGGATCGAGCCACTGCACTCTAGCCTGGGTGACGGAGTGAGACTCTGTCTCAAAAAAACAAAACAAAACAAGCAAACAAACAAAATGAGTATTGTGTCAGCCGGTGATCAAACATGACACTTGGCTGGGCACTGTGGCTCATACCTGTAATCCCAGCAATTTGGGAGGCTGAGGTGAGCAGACTACCTGAGATCAGGAGTTCAAGACCAGCCTGGCCAACATGGTGAAACCCCATCTCTACTAAAAATACAAAAATTAGTTGGGCATGGTCATGCGTGCCTGTAATCCTAGCTACTTGGAGGCTGAGGCAAGAGAATTGCTTGAACCCAGGAGGGGAGGTTGCAGTGAACCGAGATTGCACCATTGCCTCCAGCATGGGCAACAGAGTGAGACTCCATCTCAAAAAAATAAATAAAAATTTAAAAAATAAAAAAACATGACACTAAAAGCAGGCAAAGGAATAAAGTGATGGGAGAAAGGAAATGCTATTGTACGCAGTGAGGAGATGATACTGGAGCAGAGACCCGAAGAAGGTAAGGAATCAGGCTCTGTGGGGCAGTGTTCCAGGTAGAAGACACAGCAAGTGCAAGGGCCCTGAGGCTGGAATGTGCTTGGTGTGTTTGAAGAAAAGCAAGGAGGTTGCCATAGCTAGAAATAAAGTGGTTGAGAGGTTCAGGTGTAGTGGTCCATGCCTATAATCCTGGCACGTCCCGGCACCCGGAAGCCAAGGTGGGCAAATCACTTGAGCCCAGAAGTTTGAGACCAGCCTGGGCAAGATAGGCCCCATCTCTACAAAAAATTAAAAAAAACCCCAAAAACCAGGTATGATCCCAGCTACTTGGAGGGTGAAGTGGGAGGATCATTTGAGCCTGGAAGATTGAGGCTGCAGTGACCTGTGATGGTACCACTGCACTCCAGTCTGGGCAA
>NW_012121709.1:2956257-2957144 GCF_000951035.1 Colobus angolensis palliatus
ACAAGAGTGGAACTCTGTCTCAAAAAAAAAAAAAAAAAAAAAAAAAAAAAAAAAGAAAAGAGGGTTGAGAAGGTTTGAGAGTTCAATCGCTATTGAAAAGGACACATTCAAATGGTGGCATGATATCAGGTCAGAAAGTTGGTGATGGGGGAAGGCCCAGATCCTCCAGAATTTGAGGACTGTTAAGAGCTTTGGTTTTGCATCTGAATAATGTTAGTTCTTGTTATTTTAAACAAGAAGTTTTCCCCTTAATACCCCTCAGATTTTATTACAAAAAGTTACAAGTATATAGAAAAGTTGAAAAATTATATGACATCTGTATGGATACTACCCTTAACATTGTGTTATATTTGCTTTATCACACATCTACCCATTTATTCATCAATTTATTTATTTATTTATGTATATATTTATTTATTTATATATTATTTTTGAGACGGAGTTTCACTCCTGTTTCCCAGGCTGGAGTGCAATGGCGCAGTCTTTGCTCACCGTAACCATTCCAAGTAGCTGGAATGACAGGCATGCACCACTAGACCCAGCTAATAATTTATTTTTTTAAAGTAGAGATGGGGTTTCCCCATGTTGGTCAGGCTGGTCTCGAACTCCTGACCTCAGGTGATCCACCCGCCTAGATTCCCAAATTGCTGGGATTACAGGTGTGTGCCACCACACCCAGCTAATATTTGTATTTTTAAAGTAGAGATGGGGTTTCCCCATGTTGGCCAGGCTGGTCTTGAACTCCTGACCTCAGGTGATCCACCCGCCTCGGCCTCCCAAAGTGCTGGGATTACAGGCGTGAGTGACTGCACCTGGCCCATCAATTTGTCTTTTGTTTTGTTGCATTACAAAGTAAGTTACAGGTTTAGCAGCGTGCACAGTCTCTA
>NW_012121709.1:2957715-2966283 GCF_000951035.1 Colobus angolensis palliatus
TATTTTAAGTAGAGATGGGGTTTCCCCATGTTGGTCAGGCTGGTCTCGAACTCCTGACCTCAGGTGATCCACCCGCCTCGGCCCCCCAAAGTGCTGGGAACAGGCGTGAGTGACTGCACCTGGCCCATCAATTTGTCTTTTGTTTTGTTGCATTACAAAGTAAGTTACAGGTTTAGCAGCGTGCACAGTCTCTAAAGCAAAAGCACAAGCAAAATCAAAAATAGTAAGTTACCAATATCAGTTACTTTATCCCCAGATACTTTAGTCTGCATATCGTTAACTAGAATTCAATATCTGTTCAAATTTTTAAGGGAAAATTTACACACAGTGAAACGCACAAATCTTAAGGGTATCATTCTCTAAATATTTGCAAATGCACACACTTCTGCATCCCAAACCCTTATCAAGATAGATAATATTGTCATCACTCCTCCCTCCCTCCTCCAAGCAGCCACTATTGATTTTTTCTGCCATGTTGGTTTCGTCTCTTCCAATACTTTAGATGACTGGAATTATATAGTACATAGGCTTGTGTATAAAGTTTTCTCTCATTCAGCATAATTTGAGATTCACCTGTGCTATAACTTGTATCAATAGTTTCTTTTTTATTGTGGAGTGGCATTTCTTTTTATGAATACACCGGTTTGTTTAACTCTTTTCCTGTTGATGAACACCAGAGTGGTTTCTAGTTTTTGTCTGCCTTAAACATTTTTTTGATTAACAAGTAATAATTTTATATATTTATGAGGCACCGTGTGATGTTTCCATACATGTATACATCTGCAATGATCAAAATCACCACCTTACCTTTGAAAAAAAGTTCTCTAGCAGCAGGTAAGAGAATAGACTCTTGGTTGAAAAGATAGAAACAGACCAGGTGTGAAGCTCAGGCTTGCAATCCCAGTGCTTTGTGAGGTCGAGGCGGGTGGATCACTTGAGGCCAGGAGCTCCAGACCAGTCTGGGCAACATAATGAGACCTAAAAACATTCTCTGGGTGTGATGGCTCACACCTGTAGTCACAGCTACTTGGGAGGCTGAGGTGGGAGGATCACTTCAGTCCAGGAGATGGAGGCTGCATTAAGCTATGATTGTGCCACTGCATTCCAGCCTGGGTGACAGAGCAAGACGCTGTCTCTCTAAAAAACAAACAAACAAACAAACAAACAAAAAACCTTTGCTCTTTTCTGTAAAATCAGAATGATTGTAATTCATTCCTTGTATATAAGAAAATGCGTTGAAAATGCTGAACATGGTATCTGGCTTGTCTGAAGCATTCAAAACCATCAGCTGTTATTATTAGAACTTTTCATCAAACCCCACCCTAGACTCCATCCTCTGGATCACAAGCTCCCTAGAGCTTTTAATCTCTCAATTGAAATTTCCCATTGGAGGCAACTCCTTGAGGAATGTCTCTTATTCTTCTCCCTACAGGATACCTTAGCTGATACAGTTCATTTACAAGGTGGCTCATTGCAAATGCGTAGCTGAGGAGATTGGACCAAATTTACTGAATGTGTTGAATGTAAGAGGAAAGCATGACAATCAGGTCGTTCCTTAAGAAGGAGTGGGTTATCTCCAGGGGAAGGGAGTTTTCTAAGCCTTGAAGATGTTGTTAACTGAGATAATGTACATAAAGAGGTTAAGCTATGGTCAAAACAAGGATACCACCATGTTATCGCTTGCCTGAAAAAGATAAGACAAGACTCAAGCCATCCTTCCAATCTCAGCCTCTCAAGTATCTGGGACCATAGGTGGGTGCCACCACGCCCAGTTTTTTTGTGTGTGTGTTTTTTTTTTCTTTTTTCAGAGATGGCGTCTTCCTGAATTACCCAGGCTGGTCTCAAACTCCTGGGTGAACCTCCTGCCTCAACTTGTCAAAGTGCTGGGATTATAGGCATGAGCTACTGTGCCTGGCCTCCTTCTGTAACCAAGAGTCTATTCTCTAACCTACAGTCAGAAGGATTCTTTTCGAATGCAAAAAATCCTGTCAGCCAGGCTGTAGTGCTGTGGCATGATCATGGTTCATTGCAGTCTCAGATTCCTGGGACAGCAAAGATTTAAATTCATTGCCTCTGGCTTCAGAGGCATTAATCTTAACTACTATAGCTATAACCAATTCCCTTTCCATTGCAAAAGAGGAATGGAATAGTTGTAATGCAGCAAATTGATTTTCTTTTCCTCCCAACAATGTTGACCCAAAATCGCTAATTCATTTTCTGAAATTCCCAAAAGGACATCATTTGGGCCAAGCACGGTGGCTCATGCCTGTTATCCCAGCACTTTGGGAGATCAAGGTGGGCGGATCACCTGAGGTAGGGAGTTGGAGAGCAGCCTGACCAACAGGGTGAAACCCCGTCTCTACTAAAATACAAAATTAACAAAATTAGCCGGGTGTGGTGGCGCACGCCTGTAATCCCAGCTACTCGGGAGGCTGAGGTAGGAGAATCGCTTGAACTTGGAAGGTGGAGGTTGTGAGCTGAGATCATGCCATTGCACTCCAGCCTGGGCAACAAGAGTGGAACTCTGTCTCAAAAAAAAAAAAAACACACACAAAAATTAGGGCAGGCATGGTGGTGCGTGCCTGTAGTCCCAGCTACTCGGGAGGCTGAGGTGAGGGAATTGCTTGAATCTGGGAGGTGGAGAGCTTGCAGTGAGCCAAGATCACGCCACTGCACTCCAGTCTGGGCAAGAGAGTGAGACCCTGTCTCAAAAAGTAATAAAATAAAATAAAATAAAATGAAAAGGACATCATTCAAAATGGCAACATGAGGTCGAAGTAAGGCTCATGGATAGAGTGACCAGCTTGTCCTGGTTTGCATGAGACTTTCCTTGTTTTAATTTTACTTTTCTTGTTTTGAGACAGGGTCTCCCTCTGTCAACCAGGCTGGGGTACAGTGGCACAATCATGACTCATTGCAGCCTCTTCCCAGGCTCAGGTAATCCCCCCATCTCAGCCTCCAGAGTAGAGGATTACAGACAAACACTCCCACACCCAGCTAAGTATTTTGTATTTTTAATAGAGATGGAGCTTTATCATGTTGCCCAGGCTGGTCTGGAACTCCTGACCTCAAGTGATAGGCCTGCCTTTGCCTCTCAAAGTGCTGAGATTACAGACAGGAGACATTGTGCCTGACTGACTTTCCCTATTTCAGCACACTGAATGTCCAAGGCAAACTGGGATGGTTCAATCACTCTTCTCGTGAAAGAACGTCGGTGTCCATGTAGAATTCTCCCATTTGTGGTCTGGATTGGGTGATGTGAATTGATCCCAGGGTCATGAATTTACCCACGAAGAATTCTCCTTTGGTTCTTGCTCTTCTTGGCCTTAGGACAATCTGTTTGGATACGATCCACTGAAGGAACAAACTTTGCAACTTGTACCATCAATCCACCGGCATTTGAGGACATGTTGACAAATAAATGTGCCTTCCCCAAGAGGGGCAGGAGATTATTCAGTAGTTCTTCCATATTAACTATAAGCTTTGGGACCCTGAAAGCATTTGTTCTCTCCTGTACACAGAATAACATCTCCTGGAAGCCAGCTTGCTCCCCTGATTCCACTGCCATGGGTCTCATATAAGGTCATGTGCCTTTTTGTTTGGACCGGGGCACTGGCTTTCTGGTGTTGAAGGTTCTGGAGCCTTCAACATCTCATTGTCTTAATTCTTCTCACCTACTAAATAGAGCATCAAAGAGAACCACTAAAAGTATCTAGCCTCAGGCTGGGCGCAGTGGCTCATGCCTATAATACCTGCATTTTGGGAGTCCAAGGCAGGCGGATCACTTGAGGTCAGGGGTTCTAGACCAGCCTGGCCAACATGGTGAAACCCTATCTCTACTAAAAATACAAAGAAATAGCCAGGTGTGGTGATGGGTGCCTGGAGTACCAACTACTAGGGAGGCTGAGGCAGAAGAATCGCTTGAACCCAAGAGGTGGAGGTTGAAGTGAGCCGAGATCATACCACCGCACTTCAGCCTGGGTGACAGAGCCGGACTCCATCTCAAAAAAAAAAAAAAAATGCATCTAGACTCTGCCTGCTTCTAATGAAGACCCTAAATAATGGAACCACAGCCAGCCAGGCAGGCTGACTTCAGAGCCAGCCAGATTAAGCGCTATGCACAAGACACAAGGATGTGTAGAGATATAATAGGTCCATGAGTGCAATTACTAAGAAAAAAGGATTCCAGTGGGCCCTTGTGCTACATAACCTAACAGTACGGGGAATATTTTAGACTGGTTCCCCTAAGATGAAGTCTTTGTTTAGGTGATCAACCCTGTTTTCTTTGCCTAAAACTCTCTTTAATCCTATTTCTTGAATATTTCTTGGAGCTGTTGGCTTGTCTTCATTCTTTACCTACTGTCTGGGCTCAGGCCACCTCCTTCTCTTACTCTTTGATTCTCACAAGAACTTCTTAACTGGTCAGCTATTTCCACTCTTCTTTTTTTTTGAGACTGAGTCTCACTCTGTCACCCAGGCTGGAGTGCAGTGGTGCGATCTCAGCTCACTGCTGCCTCTGCTTCCCAGATTCAAGCAATTCTCATGCTCAGCCTCCCGAGTTGCTGGGACTACAGGCAAGCACCACCATGCCTAGCTAATTTTTGTATTTTTAGTAGAGATGGGATTTCACCATGTTGGCCAGGCTGGTCCCAAACTGCTGACTTAGGTGATCCTCCTGTCTCTGCCTCCTAAAGTTCTAGGATTACAGGCATGAGCCAACGTGCCTGGCCTGGAAGGCATTTGAGAGAGTTCCTCAGCTATGTCTTCCTTGAGTGTAATTGATCCAAATTCCTCTGAATTGGTTACAGATTGAAACCCCATTTGAATGCCCCATCCCTCTGGGCATATTGCTTAGGGCTTTGCCAAGACCTCAGTGCCTGTTAAGGAGTGAGATTTAGGTATATTATGTCTTCAGCCTTTGCTCTCTCTTGCTTCTCTAAGGCTGGTGACCTAGCAGTGCCCTGGAAGGTAGGAAGGAGAGCCATGCCTTGAGGAATGAGGTAAGGTGACCTGGGCATCATGATGGAGGAGTTTCCCCAATAAATGCAGCCAAGAACCCTCTAAGGATGCTGATCTTTTATTAGTGGGGCTCCTTTGATATCAGTGGGAATGTCAGGAACCAGCTCACAACTAAACGTCATCATGGATTGGGGCTTCCAAACCACTGGGGCTTTTGAGGTACAAGGAAGTATTCAAATATGCCCCTGAGATTGTGCCATCCTATCACCCATTGGCCATAGATCACATCAGTCCTTTGCCAACTCCTGGCCAATGTCAGTTCATTCACATAATGCTTAGAACACCAAACGATGGCCTTCCTTTGCCTAACCAATCTTCTCTTTTCTTTTTTGAGATGGAATATCTCTCTGTTGCCCAGGCTGGAGTGCAGTGGCATGATCTTTGCTCACTGCAACCTCCACCTCCTGGGTTCAAGCGATTCTCCTGCCTCAACCTCCCGAGTAGTTGGAACTACAGGTATGCGCCACCACGCCTGGCTAGTTTTTGTATTTTCATAGAGACAGAGTTTCACTATGTTGGCTAGGCTGGTCTTGAACTCCTGATTTGAACTGATCTGTCTGCCTCGGCCTCCCAAAGTGCTGGGATTACAGGTGTGAGCCACTGTGCCTGGCCTGTCTAACTAGTCTTGGCCTCCAGCACTGGCCATTTGAAAAGGGAGTAGAAATGGGCTCTGCTGGAGAAATCAGCATCCAGGCTGGAAACTGATCAATAGATTTTATGCTGTATCCTGGAGCCTATGTGGGGCCACTGGCAGCTTTACAGTGCAGCCTTATGGCACATGCAGGCTGAGGTCTGATCCAGCCTTTGTGGAAGGAGGAAGAATAAAGGGGGAAACCAGCCATGGTGGCTCATGCCTGTAATCCCAGCACTTGGGGAGGCTGAGGTGGGTGGATCACTTGAGGTCATGAGTCTCTACTGAAAATACAAAAAAAAAAAAAACAACCAAACAAAAAATAACAAGGTATGGTGGCATGTGCCTGTAATCTCAGCTACTCAGGAGATTGAGGCAGGAGAATGGCTTGAACCCAGGAGGTGGAGGTTGCAGTGAGCTGAGATTGCACCACTGCACTCTAACCTGGGTGACAGAGCAAGACTCTGTCTCAAAAGAGAAAACAAACAAACAAAAAAGGCGGGGGGTTGAGGGGGAAACCAGGAACAAATTCCACAAAGACAGCTACAGAAGAATGCCATGGAGAGAAAAAAATAAAGAAAAAAAATTGGAACAAAGCTGACAGCACCCTTAGCCCACACTGTCACTGAACAGAAATTCAATTGATTTGCTTTTTGCTTGGAGATGTAGCACAGTTTTTGACAGAAGTGCTATGCATTCTGTCAAAGAGACATCTCAATGTGATTGGGAAAATTGCAATTTTAATATTCTCTTTCCTCCTGCAAGCCCTTTGCATGTTTTCCACTACACTAGCCTCTGACTGCTCACAGTTAAATATAGATGAACACACATCTTTGTCCCCTCCTCTGTTTTATGAGTGCCATTATTAGGTTGATTCTGTGTGTGTGCTTCTTTAAGCAAGAAAAAAGACAATGGAACAAATAAATGAGGAAGAGGGCAGAGAAAGATACGAGAAGCCCCTTTGGTAAATAGGAGTTAGGATATTTATAGGCATTGAGAACTAAGATTTTTTGTTTTTTTTTTTTCTTGAGGCGGAGTCTTGCTGTGTTGCCCAGGCTGGACTGCAGTGGTGAGATCTCTGCTCACTGCAACCTCCGCCTCCCGGGCTCAAGCAATTCTCCTGCCTCAGCCTCCTGAGTAGCTGGAATTAGTCATGGGCCACTATACCTGGCTAATTTTTGTATTTTTTGTAGAGATGGGCCATCTCTACTAATCATTTTGGTCAGGCTGGTCTCTAATTCAGGTGATCTCCCTGCCTTAGCCTCCCAAAGTGCTGGGATTGCAGGGCAGGAGCCACCTCACCTGGCTGAGAACTAAGATTTTAAAAAATAATATCTACTGTCCTTACTACCTTCTATGTGATAGATGCTTTATTCTGTTGGCACTCTTTCTGATGTTTGTGAATCTCTGAGCTCACCCTAGTTTCCTATACACTTTACAGATGAGAAAACGGTTGTTCAGCGAGATTCTCATTTGCTTAAGGTCTGGAAAATTGGTGAGGGCAGCTTCAAACCCAGGGATACAGGGCCCAGATCTGTGCATTAAACTGTGGTGCTATGCCTCCGTGAACCAGCAGGACATACATAGTGGGTACCTACAGTTTTTCCTGCTCAGCGTTCGCCTTTTGTGTGACTTACCCCAATTTCTCCTTTGAAAAATGCTCTTCCTCTGCTATGTGTATAAAATTGGCAGGAGGCTGACCCCCATCTCCAAGGCCCGGAGGTAGGCACATGACCATCTAGTCAATCAGAGCATTCTGACTGCTGGCCAAGGTGATTGGTTCATGGATGACCATGTGATCTAAGCCAGGACAACGCAACTCATTCCTGAACTCTAAGTAATTAATTAGAGCACTATTTTGACTGAGGTTGCTAAATTGGTAGGATGTTAGCCTTGAGCTTCTGAGATTGTCTTTGAGAACAATGAAAGGAGAGCTTGCATGGGGCAAAGTCAACTATGTGAGACATGGAGCTGAGAGATAGGGAGATTCCCTGTCTCTTGCTCACGGGATCAGTGATTCCTCAAGGAATCACTGTCCTTGTTACTCTATAGTTATTGATCCAAATGACTGAGTTCTCCACTTGAGGATAACCATGTTATCCTCATGTTATCTGGTGCTACCAGAGTGCCTGGCACAGAGTAAGGGCTCAGAAGTGAGGCCGGGCATGGTGGCTCACACTTGTAATCCCAACACTTTGGGAGGCCAAGGCAGGTGGATCACTTGAGATCAGGGGTTCGAGACCAGCCTGGCCAACATGGTGAAACCCCCTCTCTACAAAAAATACAAAAATTAGCCGGTGTGGTGCCATGTACCTGTCATCTCAGCTAATCAGGAGGCTGAGACAGAAGAATCACTTGAACCTGGAAGGCAGAGGTTGCAGTGAGCCAAGATAGCACCACTGCACTCCAGCTTGGATGACAGAGCGAGACTCTGTCTCCTCTGCAAAAAAGAAAAGAAAACAGAAATGCTTGTCAATGGGTGAGTGCAGAGACATCCTGGGTCTGGTCCCAGTTATGCCCTTAATGTATTGGGCAATTAATTTCTCCTCTCTAGGTCTCAGTACTCCCATTAGTACAAAGAGGGTTGATTACTTTAATGATCTCCAAAACTGATTAAGAATCAGGTGGGATATATGTGTTAATTTTTTTGCTACAGAAATTTTCAAGCATATGTAAAAGCAAAGAGAATAGTGAGATGAACCACCATATGCCAATATCCGGTTCAATAGTCATCACCCAGAGCCAATTTTGTTACATTCATACCTCCACCAACTTGAATTTTCTCCCTCTGCTAGATTCTTCTGAAGCAAAATCCAGGCATTGCATCAGTTAATTCACAAGTAATTCAGTATGTGGATTTAAATATAAAGTTTTTTAAAAACAAAATTACATTACCTTTATTTATTTATTTATTTATT
>NW_012121709.1:2972185-2983307 GCF_000951035.1 Colobus angolensis palliatus
GTCTCTTAAATTGCCTTTACTCTTTATATTTCTATGTTTTCTTTAATTAATTAATTAATATAGAGATGAGGTTTCGCCATGTTCACCAGGCTGTTCTCGAACTCCTGGGCTCAAGCAATTCACCGGCCTCGGCCTCCCAAAGTGCTAAGATTACAGGCATAAACCACCGTGCCTGGCCACATTTCTATATTTTCTGTATACTCTCTCTTTATTCTTCTGTTTCCCCTTCCTCTTTATTTATTTATTTCTCCCAATTAACTTGCTTTGGAAATTGGTTCACTTATCCTAGAGAATTCTGGGTTGGGAGAGAGTAAAAAATGCATATTCTTGGACCCCCATTTCAGACATTCTAAATCAGAATTTTCAATGTCGAGGCCAACAAAATTTTTTCTTTTTTCTTTTTTTTTTTTAACCAAGGAACTCTCTAGCTAAGTTCTATGCCTTGTAAGGGTCCCTTCCAAATTGGCATTTTTTGGTTTCCTCTAACAAAGCCATATCTCCCCCACTACAATGTTTAAGGACAGGCCTTTGGTGTATGTCCAACAACATCTCACCTTATCAGTCTTTGTTGCATATTGCTTTTGTAGTCATAAGTATACGTAATAGGTACTGAGTGCTTATAATCTGCCAGTTAGCATGTGTATCTTGCACATGCATTGTTTCCAGTTGAGTCTCCTGTGTGATGTTGGTCCTAATTGGCTGCACCACATGACATTGCCAATAGAGCTGACTATTTTTTGACCTATAAAACTTGTCATTTCATAGTGTTCGACTTAGTATCCCCCTTTTTTTCAGATGTGGAAAATGAGGCCAGGTGTGGTGGTGGCTCATGCCTGTAATCCCAGCATTTTGGGAAGCTGAGGTGGGAGGATCTCTTGAGCCCCGGAGTTCAAGATCTCATTTCTATTAAAAAAAAAAAAAAGATTTGGAAAATGAAGCCCAGAGTTATCAAGCAATGTAGAGGATGAAAGAAAGAAAGAACTCAGCCCGGTGTGGTGGCTCACACCTGTAATCTCAGCACTTTGGGAGGCCGAGATGCATGGATCACCTGAGGTCAGGAGTTTGAGACCAGCCTTGCCAACATGGTGAAATGCCGTCTCTATTAAAAATATGAAAAAATTAGCTGGGTGTGGTGGCACATGCCTGTAATCCCAGCTACTCAGGAGGCTGAGTCAGGAGAGTCACCTGAACCCAGGAGGCGGAGATTGCAGTGAGCTGAGATCTGTGCACACATGCCCACTGCCTCTCAATGACAGCTTCCAGTGCACTTAGGAGGTAGGTACACACAGCATGCAGCACAGAGCAGGGGCTCAATAAATGCTCCTTTTCTTCTTCTTCTTCTTTTTTTTTTTTTGAGACACAGTCTCAATCTGTCTTCCAGGCTTGAGTGCAGTGGCACAATCTCGGTTCAAGCAATTCTCCCTTCTGAGGCTCCTGAGTAGCTGAGACTACAGCAACACGCCCCCACACCCAGCTAATTTTTGTCTTTTTAGTAGAGATGAGGTTTCACCATGTTGGCCAGGCTGGTCTTGAACTCCTGACCTCAAGTGATCTGCCTGCCTCGGCCTCCCAAAGTGCTAGGATTATAGGTGTGAGCCACTGTGCCCAGCCAAATGCTCTTTTCTTTTCTTTCCTTTCCTTTTTCTTTTTTGATACAGAGTCTCAGTCTGTCACCCAGGCTAGAGTGCAGTGGTGCCATCTTGGCTCCCTGCAAATTCTGCCTCCGGGGTTCAAGTGATTCTGTGCCTTAGCCTCCCAAGTAGCTGGGATTACAGGTACCTGCCACCATGCCCAGCTAATTTTTGTATTTTTAGTAGAGATAGGGTTTCACCATGTTGTCCAGGATGGTCTCGAACTCCTGACTTCAAGTGATCCACCTGCCTCGGCCTCCCAAAGTGCTGGGATTACAGTACTGAGCCACCACGCCTGGCAAAATGCTTCTTTTCTTCTCTTTGCCTCTCTGCAATGGCATGGCTCCCTGAGCCATCTTCTCCCTCTCCTGCCCATCCACCATCCCTCCAGCTTGACAGATGAAATCCTGAAGCCCACAGATGCCTAAGGCAGAAAGTAGTGATATGTGGATGGTCCTCTCCCTCTCTCTTCCTGCACCCTATCTGGACACACAGTGAAGAGATCATGTGTGAGTTCATGGGTAGAGAGAGAAAATAATTGAAACTTTGGGTATTGAGAAGATTCTAGAATCTCTCAGATGATATACTGGAAGGGTAAATTTTCAAACTTTCCTCTCATTTTCTCTTTCTTCTTCTTCTTTTTTTTTTTCTTTTTTTGAAATGGAGTCTCATTCAGTCACCCAGGCAAGAGTGCAGTGGCGTGATCTCGGCTCACTGCAACCTCTGCCTCCCAGGTTCTAGCAGTTCTCCCACCTCAGCCGCCCGAGTAGCTGAGACTCCCGAGTAGCTGAGACTGGCCACTATGCCCAGCTAATTTTTGTATTTTCAGTAGAGATGGGGTTTCACTATGTTGGCCAGGCTGGCCTCGAACCCCTGACCTCAAGGGATCTGCCTGTCTCAGCCTCCCAAAGTGCTGGGATTACAGGCATGAGCCACTGCACCTGGCCTTTCCCCTGCATTTTCTTTGCAAAAGTGCTGAGGTAGCTAGGCTATGAAAAGCAGCCAGCTGTGAGCTGCCCAGCTGACAAAGGGGCCACAGCTGGAGAGGAACAGTGGCTGCTGATTCCAGCTGCAAATGAAAGGGTCAACACCTTGTAGGAAAAAAAAAAAAAATCCAGACATCAGCTGGTGGAAATGGTCCCAGAGTTCATAATAACAGAAAGGAAGGCAAGGAGATTTTATTGTTTTAATTGGCAGCTGTCTCTGGATTCTTTTTTAAAGAGAGTTTGGAGACTGTAACCCGGGCAGGTGTGTGTGTGTGTGTGCGTGTGCGTGTGCACGTGTGTGTAAGGGAAGCTGAAGAAAACTGTATCTGTGAATGTGAGAATGGGAAGACTGGGAGGAGAGACTGCTGTGTGTGTATTAGCCAGGGAGGTAGAGAGGACAGTAGCCATCTCCTGCGTGTGGGACCTGTGAGAGAGAAAGAGACTAAGAGACTTTGAAAGTGGGAAATGTCGCAGGGAAGAGAAGACAAATCTATTTTTATTTTATTTTAGTTTATTTTATTTTATTTGAGACAGAGTCTCACTTTGTCATCCCAGGCTAGAGTGCATGGTGCGAACTCAACTCACTACAACCTCTGACTTCCGAATTCAAGCAATTCTCTTGCCTCAGTCTCCCGAGTAGCTGGGATTACAGGTGCCCGCCACCACGCTTGGCTAATTTTTGTATTTTTAGTAGAGACGGGATTTCACCATGTTGTCCAGGCTGGTCTCGAACTCCTGACCTCAGGTGATCCACCCACTTCGGCCTCCCAAAGTGCTGGGATTATAGGCATGAGCCACCACGTCTGATCTGAGAAGACAAATCTTAATTATGTGTGTATGCATGTGTCTATATGAAAATGAAAAGCCCGATGCAGTGGCTCATGCTTGTAATCCCAGCACTTTGGGAAGCTGAGGCTAGAAGATTGCTTGAGGCTAGGAGTTCAAGAGCAGCCTGGGCGACATAGTATGACCTTGTCTCAATAAATAAATAAAGTAAATAGATACAATTGAAAATCGTAGATGAAAGAGCAGGAAAAAACTAAAGTGGAACTGGGAGAGGAAACCACGCGTGGTGCAGGAGAGAGCTGGAGACCGACTCAGAGCCAGCCTGGAATGAGCAGTGGCACCAGGAGCTCCCTCCAGCCTGTTCAGAAATAGTTTCCGGGAACTGTGGTGCTTTCCCCGCCCCTGCTCTAGGGCCAGCGGGGAGATGAAGCTGCCCGCATCGCTTGTCTTGGCTGCCTCTCAGCTGACACTGCTGACAGGCTGCTTTGATCTCAGGTTATCAGGGCTAACCCTGTGCCCTGGGCCTGCTTTGCCAGCCCCGCCCATGCTCCCCTCTGCTGAAAGGGCATTCAGTAAGGCCACCACTGTTGGGAGGGAGGCCCAGCCCGCGTGCCTGGTTGGCTTCGGAGCCTGGGTACTTGATACAATGAAGGCACCATCTTTTATTCTCAGAACAGTGATTAACAGGGGCCCAGCTGGGGAAAACAAGCTTTTGAAGTGTAGTCACACGAAATAGTGCCACCAGACATTTATGGAATGCCATATGTTTATGTCCTCATGCTGTCTGGACCTTCACCCCAAAGGATGAGTAGTGAAAGAAAGAAAACAGGATGGGCAGCCAGGAAGTTTTTTTCCTTTCCTTTTTCCCAACTTTTACACTTTTTAAAAAATCTTTTCTTTTTTCCTTTTCGTGGAGAACAGGGTCTCACTATATTGCCCAGGCAGGTCTCAAACTCCTGGGCTCAAGCTATCCTCCCGCCTCTGCCTCCCTGAGAGCTGGGATGACAGGCATGAGCCACCATGCCTGGTCTTCCCTGCAACTTTTATTTTGGATTCAGGGGGTACATGTGCAGGTTTGTTACCTGTGCAGATGTCATGATGCTGAGGCTTGGGGGTGTGAATGATCCTATCACCCAGGTACTGAGCATAGTACGCAACAGTTTTTTTTTTTTAGACAGAGTTTTGTTCTTGTTGCCCAGGCTGAAATGCAATAGTACAATCTTAGCTCACCACAACCTCCACCTCCTGGGTTCAAGCAATTTTCCTGCCTCAGCCCCCTGAGTAGCTGGGATTACAGGCATGTGCCACCATGCCCAGCTAATTTTGTATTTTTAGTAGAGATGGGGTTTCTCCATGTTGGTTAGGCTGGTCTCGAACTCCCGACCTCAAGTGATCCGCCCACTTTGGCCTCCCAAAGTGCTGGGATTACAGGTGTGAGTCACCGCGCCCAGCCCCAACAGTTAGTTTTTCAACCCCTGTCCCCCTGTCTTCCTCCTCCCACTGGTAGTCCCCAGTATCTGTTCCTATCTTTATGCTCATAAGTACCCAATGTTTAGCTCCCACCTATAAGTGAGAACATGCAGTAGTTCCTATTCTGTTCCTGTGTTAATTCACTTGGGATAATGGCCTCCAGCTGCATCCATGTTGCTGCAAAGGACATGATTTTATCCTTTTTTTATGGCTGCGCAATATTCCATGGTGTATATGTACCACATTTTCCTTATCCAAGGACAAGGACTTAGGTTGATTCCATGTCTTTGCTGTTGTGAATAGTGCTGCAATGAACATATCAGTGCAGGTGTCTTTTTGGTAGAATGATTTGTTTTCTTTTGGAGATATACTCAGTAGCAGAATTGCTGAGCTGAATGGTAATCTGTTTTAAGTTCTTATAAACGTTGACCTCTCTGGGCCAAGTGATCCTCCCACCTCAGCCTCCAGAGTAGCTGGGACCACAGATGTGCACTTGTGGGGTCTTTTTTCTTTTGTAGAGATGGGGTCTCACTATGTTGCCCGGGATAATCTCAAACTCCTGAGCTCAAGTGATCCTCTCACCTCGGCCTCCCAAAATGCTGGGATTGCTGGTTTGAGCCAATGCATCTGGCCCTGTTTTAAGTTCTTCGAGAAATCTACAGACAGCTTTCCACAGTGGCTGAACTAAGTTGACATTCCCATCAACAGTGCATAAGCGTTCGTTGCCTTTTCTCAGCAGCCTCACCAGCATTTGTTGTTTTTTGACTTTTTAGTAACAGCCATTCTGACTCGTGTGAGATAGTACCTCATTGTCCTTTTGATTTGCATCTCTCTGATGATTAGTGACGCGGAACATCTTTTTTCATGTTTCTTGACTGCTTGTATGTCTTTTTTTTTTTCTTTTGAGATGGAGTTTCACTCTTGTTGCCCAGGGTGGAGTGCAATGGTGCGATCTTGGCTCCCCTCAACTTCCGCCTCCTGGGTTCAAGCGATTCTCCTGCCTCAGCCTCCCGAGTAGCGGGAATACAGGCGTGCGCCACCACACTTGGCTAATTTTGTATTTTTAGTAGAGATGGGGTTTCTCCATGTTGGTCAGGCTGTTCTCCAACTCCTGATTTCAGGTGATCCACCTGCCTCCATCTCCAAAAATGCTGGGACTACAGGCATGAACCACTGTGCCTGGCCACTTCTATCTCTTAAAACTTCCTTTCTTCTCTTATGACCTCTGTTGAGTCATTGGATGTCCTTGGGCAAATCTTACTTCTCTTTGGAACTCAGTTTTCATCTCCCATCTTGTAAAATGAAAGTGCTTTTATAACTCTGGAAACCTCTCTTCAAGCAAAATCATGTGCAGAAATCCCATGTGTAAAACAGCTTGAAGAAGCGGGGGGCTGGTTGAAGGGAATATGAAGGCCTGATACCCTAACACTCTGTTCAGTCCATGTGTCGAGTTCCTTTCTTTTGAGACAAGGTCTTGCTCTTTCACCCAGGCTGGAGTGCAGTGGTGTGATCAAGGCTCACTGCAGCCTTGACCTCTAAGGCTCAAGCAATCCTTCTGCCTCAGCCTCCCAAGTAGCTGGGACCACAGGTATGTGCCATCACAGCCAGTTAATTCTTTTTTTAATTTTAATTTTATTTTAAGATGAAGTCTCGCTCTGTTGCCCAGGCTGGAGTGCAGTGGTGCAATCTCGGCTCACTACAACCCCTGCCTCCCGGGTTCAAGCAATTCTGAGAAGATCGGAGGCCTCAGCCTCCTGAGTAGCTGGGATTACAGGCATGTGCCACCACGCCCGGGTATTTTTGTATTTTTAGTAGAGACGTGGTTTCACCAGGTTGGCCAAGCTGGTTTTGAACACCTGACCTTAGGTGATTGACCCGCCTCAGCCACCCAAAGTGCTGGGATTAAAGGCCTGAGCCTCTGCACCTGGCCTAATTTTATACATATATATATGTAGAGAGAGAGAGGTTGAGATCTCACTGTGTTGCCCAGGCTTGTCTCAAACTCCTGGCCTCAAGTGATCCTCTGAACTCAGCCTCCTAAAGTGTTGGGATTATAGGCATGAGCTACCACATCTGGCCCCAATTTTTCCTTTTCACAAGGACATGAGTCGTACTGGATTGGGGCCTACCTTAAAGACCTCATTTTCACTCGATTTCCTCTATAAAGACAATATTTCCAAATCAGGTCATATTTAGAGGACTAGGGGTTAGGACTTCAATCTATTTTTTTTTTCAAAGGATGAAATTCAATGCATAACACCCACTATGCCTTTTTAAAATTCCTGACTCAGAGAGTTTGTGAACATAATAAAATGGGCTGTTTTATATCACAAGCATTGGGACAATTTGTTACACAGCAATAGTAACTGCAACAAGGGATTACACTGAAATAATTTAGATGCATCAGCCCTCTGTGGGTTCAAGCTGAGTTCCTCAACATCTTAATCCATCCTATTTACTTCTCCCAGCCTAGTTTCCTTATCAGAAAAACAGAGTTTGATTGAGGGGATATCTGTAAAGTCCCTGGTGTCATAGCAAGTCTTTGGCAAAGGTCTTTTATCTCTATTCTTTCTTCTGAAATTACCCCTTGCTAGAAGACTCCTAAGATGTTGGGGAATAAGTCCGAGTTCCTGAATTTTGGGGGAAGCCCTTGGGTCCTGGGAATGGGATCTTTATTTCATACCTACTTGAATGAAGGAATGTGTTCCTTTAGAAAGTTACTTCTTGGAGCAACCTCCCTGCTCAAGACTTTCAAGACAATTTAGTCAGAGCTAACCTTGGTTTCTAGTTACCAAAGAGAAATGAGGCTCCTGCAAAGTCCTTGCAGAAAGGCTCTGACATCAAACAGCAACTACCCTACTGCATCCGAGGAGCTGAGTATAAATAAAACCATACCGGCTGCCTTTCCGTGTAGGCACACACATGTAATTTCATTACAGCTGGAATGAAGTGCTGCAGGCTAAGTGTGTTTGGGCCTAGGCTGAACCCAGCATGCTCTTGGAAGACCTGGGTTTGTTGGGCCAACTGAAGAGGAGGGCCTTCTTTTCCTTTTCCCCTCCTGCCGTATCTAATGTTTGTGTCACCCCCAAATTCCTATGTTGAAACCTAACCTCCAGTGTGATGGTATTAAGAGTTGGGGCCATAGGAAGGTGATGAGGTCATGAGGATGGAGCACTCATGAATGGGATTAGTGCCCTTAGAAAAGAGGACTGCCGGTCATGGTGGCTCATGCCTGTAATCCCAGCACGTTGGGAGGCTGAGGCAGATGGATCAACTGAGGTCAGGAGTTCAAGACCAGCCTGGCCAACATGGTGAAACCCTGTATCTACTAAAAATACAAAAATTAGCCGGGCATGGTGGCATGCACCTGTAATCCCAGCTACTTGGGAGGCTGAGGAAGGAGAATCGCTTGAACCCAGTGGGCAAAGGTTGCAGTGAGCCAAGATCACACCACTACACTCCAGCCTGGGTAACAAGAGTGAAACTCCATCTCAATAAATAAATAAATAAATGAAATGAAATGAAAAGAGGCCTAAGAGTCCAGGCACCATGGCTCAGGCCTGTAATCCCAGCGCTTTGGGAGGCTGAGGCTGGAGGATCACTTGAGGCCAGGAGTTCGAGGCCAGCCTGGCCAATACGGTGAAACCTTGTCTCTACTTAAAATACAAAAATTAGCTGGGTGTGGTGGCACATACCTGTAGTCCCAGCTACTTTGGAGGCTGAGGCATGAGAATCACTTGAGCCTGGGTGGAGGAGGTTGCAGTGAGCCAAGATCGAACTACTGCTCTCCAGCCTGGGCGACAGTCAGGCCCCTGCTCAAACAAAAAAACATAAAATAAAAAGGAAAATTCAGAGGAGCACAGAGATAATTTTTTTTCTTTTTACTTTTTAAAATTGTGGTAAAATATACATAATATAAAATGTACAATTTTTTAGCATTTTTTATTACTTTGAGGCAGAGTCTTGCTCTGTTGCCCAGGCTGGAGTGCAATGGCATGATCTAGGCTCACTGCAACCTCCGCCTTACGAGCACAGGTGATCTCCTGCCTCAGCCTCCTGAATAGCTGGAATTACAGGTGCAAACCACCACGCCTTGCTAATTTTTGTATTTTTAAGAGACTAGATTTTGCCATGTTGGCCAGGCTGGTCTCAAACTCCTGGCCTCAAGTGATCCAAGTGCCTCGGCCTCCCACAGTGCTGGGATTCCAGGTGTGACCCACCACATCTGACCCATTTTTAGCATGTTTAAGTATACAGTTCAGTGGCATTAAGTGGCATCATATAGATGTGCAGCTCTCACAACCCCCATCTCCAGAACTTTTTCATCTCGCAAAACCAAAACTCCACGCCCACTAAACACGAACTCCCCATTCCGCATCCCCCAATCGCCCTGGTAACCACCATTCTACTCTTTGTTTCTATGAATTTGATTACTCTAAGTATATGTGTAAGTGGAATCATGTAATATTTGTCCTTTTGTGTCTGGCTTATTTTACATAACATGATGGTCTCATGTTTCACCCATGTTGCAGCATGTGTCAGAATTTCCTTTTCTTCTTCTTATTTTTTATTTTTATTTTCATTTTTTTGTAGAGAAAGGGACTTGCTCTGTTGCCTAGGCTGGTTTCAAACTCCAGGAGTCAAGCAGTCCTCTGGCTTCAGCCTCCCACAGTGCTAGGATTACAAGCAAGAGCCTCCATACCTGGCCAAAATTTTTGCTTTTTAGGACTGAATAATATTCTGTTGTATGGAAGTACCACATTTTGTTTATCCATTCCATTCTTGGGAGAAATCTCTGGTTTCTGGGAGAAAGAATGAGTTGACCCCCTAGGATCAAAGATCTATTCCTATTCTGAATAGCTATGGGCAGGTGGGGTGGGATTACATAGTATTAACTAAGTAACAGAATCACACCACTTCAGCAAGGTTGTCAGTGATGAGGGTTAGGACTCCTGAGAGATGTATACAACTTGTTATAAAAGTAACAATAGAAGTATCTATAAGACATAGAACACAGAAGGAGAAGAGAGTAACTTTTTCTTAAGGATTAAGGGTAAAGAAGAAGAATTTTTGCAAGGTAAGTGTCTTAATCAGGATAGGTTAAATTATGATGTAATGAACAGACCTCCAAATTTTAGCAGCTTAACACCGCGAAGGTTAGATTTTGCTAATCCTACATGCCTATCAGGCATGTCAGGCCAATGGGGACTCTACTCCACATAGTTAACTCGGGGACTCAGCCTGATGGAAATGCCACCATTTTGTAGACTTGCCATATGGAATATTTGACTTCCTTGGTCATGATGACCAAGGAGAAGGGAGAGATGAGAGAATCTCATATGGGCTTTTCATTACCTCAGCCTAGAGCTGACACATATTTTTTACCCACAGTTAACTGGCTAATACTTGTCATATGTCCTCAATCCACTGTAAGGGACATAGGGGAGCAAATGAAGTATTTGGGGAGCACTTGTGTCTGTCACAGTAGGTGAGCAGTGAGATCATTTTTGGTCGAGACAGTGGTTCTCAACCGGGGGATGATTCTGTCCCCCAGACAACATTTGGCAATGTCTGAAGACACTTCGATTGTCACAATGGGGCTATTACCGACATCTGGTGGGTGGAGGCCAGGGATACTGTTAAACATCCTACAATGCGCCGGACAGCCTCTCCCAAAGAATGGCCCAGCTCAGAGTGTTCAATAATGTCAAAGTTGAGAAACCTTGGGTCAAAGGAACATCTTGAACAACAGAACAATTGTGAAAGACAGGATCATTGGGGAGAAGCAAGATAGCACAGTAGTTAGAAATTTGGATTCTGCAATCTGTCAGTTCCGGATTCAAATCTAGCATCTTCTACTTTACTAGCTTCACGACCTCTGACAAGTGGCCTAACCTCTCTGATTCAGTTACTGAGAAGAAGAGTAGAATCCACTTAGCATATAGTCTGACGCTAGGAGCTCTCAGTAATAGTGGCGACTATTCTTTTAATGGCAAAGCCTGCAATTTTGCACCAACCTAATATTAGGCTCATTTGCATTTGTAGCTTGGAGAGGCTGAAGCACAGTCAGGGGACAGGTGCGGTAAATATGATTGGAGAGGGTGGCAAACGTCAGAGCTTGGACCAGGGATGGGGTCAGTTCTTGAATACTATGTGTGTGAGCTCACTCAAAAAAAAAAAAAAAAAAATTGGGCTGGGTATGGTGGCTCACGCCTGTAATTCCAGCACCCTGGGAGGCTGAGGTGGGTG
>NW_012121709.1:2984022-2997690 GCF_000951035.1 Colobus angolensis palliatus
CAGGTGCTCACTACCATGCCCAGCCAAATTTTGTGCTTTTAGTAGAGATGGGGTTTCGCCATATTGGCTAGGCTGATCTCAAACTCGTGACCTCGTGATCCATCTGCCTTGGCCTCCCAAAGTGCTGGGATTACAAGCATGAGCCACCTCGCCCGGCCTGATATTTGGGGTATTTTCAACATTTGACTATTATGTAGCATGCTGCTGTGAATATTCACGTACAATGTGTGGATGTGTGGACATATTTTTTCATTTCTTTTGGGTATTTACCTCGGGGTGGACTTGCTGGGTCATATGATAGATTGACGTTGGACTTTTTGGGAAACTGCCAAAATACATCCCACAGTTTTTGAGCACTTGCTGTGTGCCAGGCATTGTGCTGAGCGCTTTATATATATCAAGTCGAGTCACTCTGTCCTTGAGGACAGAGGTCAGTTACTATCTGCCGTGGTTTGAATGTTGTTGTCTTCTCCAAATCCATGTGTTGGAAACTTAATCCCCTATGCAGCAGTTTTAGGAAGTGGGGCCTAATGGGAGGTATTTTAGGTCTTGAGGGCTCTGCTTTCATGAATGAATTAATGCTGCTATAAAAAGGCTTGCGAGTGGGTTTATTCTCTTCTGCTCTTCAGCCATGTGAGCAGTAGTGTTCCTCCCACTAGAAGTTTGGGACACAGGAGTGCTCCCCAAATACTCCATTTGGCCCCCCGACACCCCTTACAGTTGATTGAGGCCACATAACAAGTTCTAGCATAGGATGAGACGTTCAAGATGACTTCTTCGAAGTGGAGCTGGGCTCTCATCAGACATCAAAACCTGCTGGCACCATGATCTTGGACTTCCCAGCCTCCAGAACTATGAGAAATACATTTCTTTTCTTTATAAATTACCCAGTCTATGATATTGTGTTATAGCAGCACAAAACAGACTAAGACACTTTTATTCTCCTCATATCCTAGTTAAGGAAGCTGAGCTACAGAGAAGTTTAGCAACTTGCCCAAAGCCACACAGCTAGTAAGAGATGAAGCCAGGAAAATGATACTCAAGGTTTTTTTCTTTTCTGTCTTTCTTTTTTTTCTTTTTCTTTTTTTTTTGAGTCAGTGTCTCACTCTGTTGCTTACGCTGGAGTACAGTGGTGCGATCATAGCCGACTGCAGCCTTGACCTCCCAGGCTCAAGAGATCCTCTCACCTCAGCTTCCTAAATAGCTGGAAATTCAGGCATGTGCCACTATGCCCAGCTAGTTTTGTAGAGATGGGGTCTCACTGTGTTGCCCAGGCTGGTCTCCAACTCCTGAGCTCAAGTGATACTCCTGCCTAGGCCTCCCAAAGTGCTGAGATTATAGGCATGAGCCACCACGCCCATGATAGGATGGTTTTAAGCACAGAAGCAAAATAGTCAGATTTTATGTCTTGTTTTTCATTCTCATTTCTCCCACAGCATTTTCAAACACCAACTCTGGGATGAGGGGAAGGTGGGATAAGGTTGGTAGAAAGTTGGGAGCAGATGAAAAGAAATCATGGCTATGCACAGTGGTTCACACCTATAATCCCAGCACTTTGGGAGGCTCAGGCAAGCAGATTGCTTGAGCTTAGGAGTTCAAGACCAGCCTGGGCGATATGACAAAACCCCGTCTTTACCAAAAATACAAAAAATTAGCTGGGCATGGTGACATGCACCTGTGGTTCCAGCTACTTGGTAGGCTGAGGCATGAGAATTGCTTGAACCTGGGAGGCAAAAGTTGCAGTGAGCTGAGATCGTGCCACTGGATGACAGAGCAAGATTCAGTCTCAGAAAAAAAAAAAAAAAAAAAAAATCATGTGACCACTCTTGGAAGGGTTTCATTTCTCCTCTTGTACTTAGAAATAAACACATAGGCAGGATGTGGCCCTGACCCACGTATGGATAAATGTGGCAAGAACCTGCTTTCCTGCTAAATCACTCGACTGTTTGACAAGGCTGGGAAAGAACTTGGGGCCAGGACAGAACAGCCTGGTCCAGGCAGGCTTACTCAGGATGGGGGTGACATTACCAACAACCCATTTTCCTCCGCCTGTGTATAATTTCCCCATTAGGAGCCCCTGGGGGTGTTGGGACACCCTTCAACTGTGTGAATTCTAGGGTGTGGAGTTCAGGATTTCTTCTGTTTTCCCTGGGGCTGGTGGGTGCAAAAAAGCGGGGCTGAGAAAGTAGGTTCATCCAGCTCATGTTTGAGAAGATGAAGCTATCAGACAGGTCGTCTGCCCTTGGGGTCCCAATGACAAAAGAAATCTGGACAATCCACCACTACATCAATCATTGTTTATTCAAGGCTAGGAATGGTGGCTCATGCTTGTAGTTCCAGCACTTTGGGAGGCTGAGGTGAGCAGATCACTTGAGGTCAGGGGTTTGAGACCAGCCTGGCCAACACAGTGAAGCCCCATCTCTACTAAAAATACAAAAATTAGCTGAGCATGATGGTGCGTGCCTGTAATCCCAGCTACTTGGGAGACTGAGGCAGGAGAATTGCCTGAACCCGGGAGGCAGAGGTTGCAGTGAGCTGAGATCATGCCACTGCATTCCAACCTGGGCGACAGAGTGAGACTTAGTCTCAAATAAATAAACAACTAAATAAATAAACAAAAAAATCATTGTTTATTCAAAAGCCTTTATTGAACACCTACTCTGTGTCTGCATTGTTCAAGGGAGTCAGCAGTGCACAAGAGACATTCTCTTCTTTTGTGGGAGAATGACAGGTAACAGATAGGCAAAGAACTTCAGGATATATCAGATGGTGGCAAATGCTCTAGGGAAGAAACCAGGGAAGGATGCAGAAAGTGAAGGAAGATGCTGATTTAGAACTGACACAGAAATCTTCCGGTGGGCAGGATGATGGTCCCAAACAAATGTTCATGTCCTAATCCCTGGAACCTGCATGTTGCCTGATACGGCAAAAGGGACTTTTCAGAGGTGATTGCATGAAGGCTCTTGAGTTGAAAGGATTATTCTGCATTTTCCACATGGCCCCTAGATCATCACAGGGGTCCTGATTAGAGGGAGGTGGGTGGTTCCAAGTCAGAGTCAGAGAAGATGTGATGATGGAAGGAGTGGACGTGGGGCCATAAGCCAAGGAATGTGGCTGCCTCGAGAAGCTGGGAAAGGCAAGGAAATACATTGTCTCCTATAGCCTGCGGAAGAAACACAGCCTGGCCAGCCCATTTTAAACTGTCCACGTCTAGAACTGGAAGATCATAAATATGTGTGGTTTTAAGCCATTAAATTTGTATCACTTGTTACAGCAGCCATAGAAAAGGAATACAGACCCAGATGAGGTAAAGACTGGAGACTTGCTGGGGAAGGGCAGTTCAGGTGGTAGGAACGGCAAGTGTAAAAGCCCTGAGGTGCAAAGCAAGATGGCGCAGCAAGTGCTACAATAGAGGTCACACAGAGGATACTCCAGGGACGAAGGGCCTGCATGAGAGTGGGTAATTGTGGAAGACCTCCTGGAGGAGCGAATGCTTGCTCTGAGCCGTCAAAAGCACTGGCTCTTCAACCCAACTGACCAGGATTCAAGCCCTGGCTCTGCCACTTGTAAGTGATGTGGCCTTGGGCAAGCTACCTTTCTTCTCCAAGTCTCTGCTTTCTGAATTCTTTTTTTTTTTTTAGATGGAGTCTCACTCTGTTACCCAGGCTGGAGTGCAGTGGTGCAATCTCGGCTCACTGCAACCTCTGCCTCCTGGGTTCAAGCGATTCTCCCACCTCAGCCTCCCGAGCAGCTGGGATTACAGGCATACACCACCATGCCTGGGTAATTTTTGTATTTTTAGTGGAGACAGTGTTTTGCCACGTTGGCCAGGCTGGTCTTGAACTCCTGGCCTCAAGTGATCCACCCACCTCGGCCCCCCAGAGTGCTGCGATTTCAAGTGTGAGGCCCCTCTCCTGGCCTGATCTTTCATAAAGGGATACGTGGTGGCATTACGGTAAGCTAATTTTGGTAAAATTATTAGCCCAGTCTGTGGCACGTTTTAGGCGCTTGCTTCATGTTAGGTGTGATGAAAAGGAGGACTGTGAGTTTGACACTGGAATTGAACAAGTAGAGAAGAGCAGGGAATGCATTTTGAGTTCAGCACGGGACAGGTAGGAAAAGGCCAGAAGTATGACCAGGCACAGCTCACTTTGAGGCATCGCATATTCCACGATTAAATAAATAAATTAGGATTCCTTTGTAGTCCTCCCTTCTCTGCCTCTGTTTTTTTTTTTTTTTTGAGTTGGCATCTCACTATCCCCCAGGCTGGAATGCAGTGGTGTGATCATAGCTTACTGCAGCCTCGAACTCCTGGGCTTAAGGGATCCTCCCACCTCAGCCTCCTAAAGCTCTGGGATTATAGGTGTGAGCCACCACACCTGACCCCTTCTCTTGCCTCTTTATCCAGTGATGCTTACAGAGTCTGAGGCTGCCTTCATGCACCTTCCCTAGGGTAGAGGCTTGCAACCTGTGGTGCTATGAGTAACCCACTGTTGGCTACCCATTCTGCTCGGGGAACAGGCAAGAGTGTGAGAATGATTTACTGAGATCCAGCCCCATCGATGAGGGGAGGGTCTCAGAGGCAGGAATGAGGGTCAGTTGCACAGGCTCTGCAATCGTAGGGTGGCCTACTGCCTCCTGCCAAGCTCTGCCAGGCCCCAGGCAAGTTGTAACGGTGGCTTTGCTCACCTGGAGAGCAGTTTGGGTCTGGGAAAAAGCCTGTCAACTGTATGCAAACATATTTGCATGAATTTATCTTTCAGCCCTTTCACAGCGTTTGGGTTTCTCTAGGCAAATGCTGTGCTTTGATACTCCTTTTCTTTGCAGTGTGTGTCAATATCCGTTTTGAAATGTACCCATGTGGTGGTCAGGTCCAGTTTGCCATAGTCTTGGCACTGTCTGACAAGGATGAGGAACAAAAGTGAATCTGCAAATGGGCATCTGAGAGGCTGGAAGCATTTGGAGGGGTAGGTTACAGGGGGTCACAGGCTGGCTACTCAAAGTGTGGTCCTCAGCTTAGCAGCAATGAACATCCAGGAGCTTGTTAGAAATGTGGAGTCTTGGATCCCACCAAAGACCTCTTGAGTGTCACTGCTCTTACTCCAGGGACTCCACTCTAAGAACCACTGGATTAGACAAGAGGTAAGAAATGGGCTGCATCTTGAAAGCCAACTCTAGTCTGTGTGTTAGCTACTGGGACCACTGTGTTGAGTAGGATTCTGAGGTTGTGTGATGCTTAGAGGAAAAAAGTGCTGCACTTTTTTAGTCCTGTGCGCAACTGGTATAATATGGAGACTTAGACATGGCGTTGCTATCCTTGGATTTTCTGAGTGCTGTCTTAGGATTCCTTTATGAAACTGGAGAGAAGGAGCGAGGAATTGGTGGGTTCCATTTCCTAAGGACGGGGTGAGTTAAGAAATTAGGCTTGTGGAGGACTTCATGACTAAAACACCAAAAGCAATGGCAACAAAAGTCAAAATTGACAGATGGGATCTAATTAAACTAAAGAGCTTCTGCACAGCAAAGGAAACTACCATCAGAGTGAACAGGCAACCTACAGAATGGGAGAAAATTTTTACAATCTACCCATCTAACAAAGGGCTAATATCCAGAATCTACAAAGAACTTAAACAAATTTACAAGAAAAAATCAAACAATCCCATCAAAAAGTGGGTGAAGGATATGAACAGACACTTCTCAAAAGAAGACATTTATGCAGCCAACAGACACACGAAAAAATGCTCATCATCACTGGCCATCAGAGAAATGCAAATCAAAACCACAATGAGATACCATCTCACACCAGTTAGAGTGGCGATCATTAAAAAATCAGGAAACAACAGGTGTTGGAGAGGATGTGGAGAAATAGGAACACTTTTACACTGTTGGTGGGACTGTAAACTAGTTCAACCATTGTGGAAGACAGTGTGGTGATTCCTCAAGGATCTAGAACTAGAAATACCATTTGACCCAGCCATCCCATTACTGGGTATATACCCAAAGGATTATAACTCATGCTGCTATAAAGACACATGCACACGTATGTTTATTGTGGCACTATTCACAATAGCAAAGACCTGGAACCAACCCAAATGTCCATCAATGATAGACTAGATTAAGAAAATGTGACACATATACACCACGGAATACTATGCAGCCATAAAAAGGGATGAGTTCATGTCCTTTGTAGGGACATGGATAAAGCTGGAAACCATTATTCTGAGCAAACTGTCCTAAGGACAGAAAACCAAACACCACATGTTCTCACTCATAGGTGGGAATTGAACAATGAGATCACTTGGACACAGGGAGGGGAACAAGTCGGGGCCTGTCGTGGGGTAGTGGGAGGGGGGAGGGATAGCATAGGAGATATACCTAATATTAATGACAAATTAATAGGTGCAGCACACCAACATGGCACATGTATACATATGTAACAAACCTGAATGTTGTGCACATGTACACTAGAACTTAAAGTATAATAATAATAAAAAAAAGAAATTAGCTTTGCTGGTCGGGTGTGGTGGCTCACGCCTGTAATCCCAGCACTTTGGGAGGCCGAGGCTGGTGGATCATGAGGTCAGAAGATCGAGACCATCCTGGCTAACGGTGAAATGCTGTCTCTAGTAAAAATACAAAAAAATTAGTCAGGCGTGCTGGCAGGTGCCTGTAGTCCCAGCTACTAGGAAGGCTGAGGCAGGGGAATGGCGTGAACCTGGGAGGCAGAGCTTGCAGTGAGCCGAGATTGTGCCACTGCACTCCAACCTGGACGACAGAGCAAGACTCTGTCTAAAAAAAAAAAAAAAGAAAGAAAAGAAAAAGAAATTAGCCTTGCCTGGGTATAGTGGGAGGCTGAAAAATTTTTAAAAAATTAGCTAGACTGGTGGTGTACATCTGTAGTCCCAGCTACTCAGGAGGCTGAGACGGGAGGATCTCTTGAGTCTAGGCGTTTGAGGTTACAGTGAGCTTTGGTCATGTCACTGCACCCTAGCCTGGTCAACAGAGCAAGAGCCTGTCTCAAAAAAGAAAAGGAAGGAAGGGACTGGGCGTGGTGGCTCATGCCTGTAATCCCAACACTTTGGGAGGCCAAGGAGGGAAGATCACAAGGTCAAGAGCTTGAGACCAGCCTGGCCAACATGGTGAAACCCCGTCTCTACTAAGAATACAAAAATTAGCCAAGTGTAGCAGTGGCCGCCTGTAATCCTAGCTACTTGAGAGACTGAGGCAGGATAATTGCTTGAACCCAGAAGGTGGGGGTTGCAGTGAATCAAGATCACGCCACTGCACTCTAGCCTGGGCTACAGAGCAAGACTGTCTCAGAAAAAAAGAAAAGAAAAGAAGAGGAAAGAAAAGAAAAGGGAAGGGAGGGAGGGAAAGAGAGAGAGAGAAAGGAAGGAAAGAAGGAAGGAAGGAAGGAAGAGAGGGAAAAAAGGAAGAAAGAGAAAACTAGTTTCAATGTGTGTGCTGACTTGTGGCTTTAACCTCAGCTACTTGGGAGGCTGAGGTGGGAGGATGGCTTGAAGGCAAAAAGTTGGAGGCTGCAGTGAGCTGGGACCACACCACTGCACTCCAGCCTGGGCGACAGGGTAAAACCCTATCTCTAAAAAAATAAAAAATAAAAAAACGCAAATTAGTCTCTGTGTGCCAGGACAAGACGGCTCAACCATTAAAGTGTGGTGTTCCTGAGTGAGAAAGGATACATGGAAGATCAACAATGGAAATCTCCAAGAGATCAACTTGACTGCAACTCCCTCATTTCACAAAAAGAGGCTCAAAGAAGGATGGAATCCGTTCAAACACACGCAGCTCGTTTGTTTGGATTCGCCTGGGCTCATGCTCTCAGAGCTCATAAGAAAATTACTCAGGCCTTCAAACGCACCCGTTGAGGAAGGGAAGAAACTAGATCAGGCAGAAACTAGAAAGGACGTTTTTTGGACCCCCAAAGGCAGGCTGAGGCCATGACTCAGGAGGCATTTCGGGAGCAGAGAGCTGGAAAAAAGAAGGGAGGGTCCCCGAAGGCCGAAAGCCGGGGTGATGGAAGATAAGAAATTCCGATTTCAATCTCCTTACTTCCTCTGCTTCCTCAGACCCAGGCTGCATATAAACTGTATGCAAATGTGTTTACTTTACATTTTATTTCAATCGGAGTCACTCAGCTGTCGGGAGCTATGTCAACATGTCAGTCTGGTTGAGCAAACAAGCATTTTGAGTGGAAATATTTCAGATAAACAGACACAATGTTATGACATATCAAAACTCCCCAAACATGGAAACAGGGTGGGGATGGTGGAGGAGAAGGGGGTGAAAAGCCGCAGAAAGGAGATCTATTTACCCTGGCACATGCGCTGTGTGGTCAGCTGAAAACAAAATAGGTTTTTTATTACTCGTGTGGTGTATGGGGGGAAGTTTCCCTTGTCTGTGGCGTTAATGCGTCTTGTCAGCTGAAGAGAAGGCCTGCTTGGCGGGTTACCATGAACATTTCTCTTTGGTGTTCCTGCTGATTCTGCAGGAGGGAATCAGGCAAGAAAACAAAAGAAAAACCCACCCGGATTAACTTAATTAGCAATGGGGAGGCCAGTTGCTTGGCGAAGTCCAACAGCTTGTTTGAGGGTTGCCCTCATTTTCGCTCCTTACTTGGGCTCTTTACAAACTGCCTTAAGGGGAGACACAAAGCAATGCCCTTGTTTGCAATTGGGAGTGGGGATGGGGGTGTGCATGGCGGGGGGTGAGGTGGGGGTGACTATGCGGACATTAGGCTACTCTCCTGCATGATGTATGTTTGTGAATTTCATCTTCAGGGTAGGTAATAAGGTTACCTGGTTCAATAACCAAAGGTATAAGAATGTATTTGGAGGAAAGTTCCCTCCTTCCTTCCTTCCTTCCCTCCTCCCTCCCTCCCTTTCTTTCTTTCTTATTTTTTTTTTTCAGGTCTTGCTTGGTTGTCCCCAAGCTAGAGTGCAGTGATGCAATTACGGCTCCCTGCAGCCTCGAACTCCCAGGCTCAAGCCATCCTCCCACCTCAGCCTCCTGAGTAGCTGGGACTGTAGCTTACTACCACCCCCAGCTTATTTTAAAACTTTTGGAAGAGATAAGGTCTTGCTATGTTGCCCACAGGCTGGTCTTGAGCTCCTGGCCTCAAGTGATCCTCCTGCCTCGGCCTCCCAAAGCATCGGGATTATAGGCATGAGCCACTGAGCCTGGTCTGAAGGAATGTTTTCTTCTCTTTCTCAATCTACTCATGTTTTCATCCCTCATCCGCAAACATACATATACACAGATTATATTTTGTTGGGTGACATTTCTTTTTAGTCCCCAAGCCATAGTCTGATGGGCTATGTCTAAAAGAAAATTCACCTTTTCTTAAAAGAATACACTGCGTATCCACACATACAATGTGCCGCCTTCTGTGGACATCCATTTTGATCATTCTCAAATTGAAGCCCAAAGTTTGGAATTATTCACCTCCTGTTGGAGGCAGGAGCCTGAGACCCAGAGGTGCAGGGGCACACCCATGGCCACACAGCTGGCCAGAGAAAGAGCCAGAACTCAAACTCAGATCTGTCCAAGAACGTCTACATTCTTGCAGCTCCACCAAATGCTTGGTTGAGCTTGCCGGGGAGAAAGTGTGTAGCAAGGTAACTTTTGGAGGAGTTGAGAGCCTCCAGCCAGCCCAGCCAGGCCAAACTTGTCCACCCCTGAAATGAAGTTGCCCAGAAAAAGAACTGCCTGCCTGTCCAAATGCGGGACTCAGCAGCTGCCCAGGGGATATGCTCAAAAGATGTTGGCAAGTCCCCCACTGTCCAAAAATGTCTCCCCCTGCCACCTGTCACATGGCCTCAAATTCCACCATCAGAAAGGTATGCCCGTGGGCTTCAATTTAAATACTTTTTTTTGGGCACAGTTTCAGTGTAGACACTTTCCCCCGGAGAGGTTATACCTACGTCCTTCCCTCAAAGTCCCTTCTCAGCAGGGCGGCTAGCCGAGGGCTTGGGCTTGGAGGGTGATGTCACCATGTAGATATCTGGGGAGGTAAGGGGGGAACCAGGGGAAGGGAGCTAAAAAGGGGGCTGGGCAGAGCAGGGATGGAGTCCAAGGGTCCTGACCAACAGTTGTATGGAGCATAGGGCTGCTGGGAGACAAAGCTTCATATATTTCCCCGAGTGAGGGTCCCCGCAGGCCCCACCTGTCTCCTTGCCAATCCCGGCTGGTGTGTTTTAGGTTGGAACCCTAAATAGCCATGCTAGGGGGCAGGGGAAGCCCAAGGCTTGTCATGGGCTCATAGAATGTCACAGCTGCCACCCAGCAAGTCCTGTACTTCAGTCAGCCACGTTCCTTCTTAGCTCTGTTTTTCCATGATTACACCACCTGTAGGATTACTCTCTTCATATTTTCCTCTAAACCAACTCACTTAAAAAAATAAATAAACATCTATTTTAAGGCCTGCACACATGAGTTTTTCCCACCACTAAGGGATACAGACATAGTCAAGCTCTCTAGCTTTTGTGGGGCAAATGCAAGAATAAATTTTTAGAGGAAAGCAAGCATTCATGAAAATTTTATTTTTTATGATTATTATGTTTTTGAGACAGAGTCTTGCTCTGTTGCCCAGGTTGGAGTGCTGTGGCACGATCTTGGCTCACTGCAACCTCCACCTGCTGGGTTCAAGTGATCCTTGTACCTCATCCTTTCAAGTACATGGGATTACAGGTGTGCACCACCATGCCTGGCTAATTTTTGTATTTTTTTAGTAGACACTGGTTTTCACCATGTTGGACAGGCTGGTTTTGAACTTCTGGCCTAAGTGATCCACTTGCCTTGGCCTCCCGAAGTGTCGGGATTATAGGTGTGAGCCACCACTCCCAGCTCATGAAAAAAGTTTTAAAAAAGAAAACACTTAGATACACACACTTTAGTCTCTATTGCTGAAAGTTTGATTTGCTAATTGTACTCTTCTTCTCCTTCTTCTTCCTCCTCCTCCTC
Organism: Colobus angolensis palliatus; assembly: GCF_000951035.1. NCBI lineage: Eukaryota > Metazoa > Chordata > Mammalia > Primates > Cercopithecidae > Colobus > Colobus angolensis. The sequence goes on from NW_012121709.1 coordinate 2,995,003, forward strand.
CTCTTCCTCTTCTTCTTCCTCTTCCTCTTCTTCTTCCTCCTCCTCCTTGTCTTCCTCTTCCCCTTCTCCTTCTCCTTCTACTTCTCCTTCTCCTTCTCTTCCTTCTTCTTCTTTTTTCTTGGGACAGAATCTCACTCTTGTCATCCAGGCTGGAGTGCAGTAGCATGATCTCCACTCACTGCAACCTCCACCTCCTGGGTTCAAGTGATTCTCTTGCTTCAACCTTCCAAGTAGCTGGGATTACAGGTGCACACCACTGAGCCAGCTAATTTTTTTTTTTTGTATTTTTAGTTGAGATGGGATTTTACCATGCTGGCCAGTCTGGTTTCGAACTCCTGACCTCAGGTGATCTGCCTGCCTTGGCCTCTCAAAGTGCTGGGTTTATAGGCATGAGCCACTGTGCCCCACCAATTGTTTTTACTTTCTAGTACATGGTAAAATGAACTATTAGAGTAAAAATTAGTGGCCATCCAGATGCTCTTATAAATCACAGGAAAGGTATTATGTCTTGCTCAAGCCACCAATTTTATGTATAAGGAAACAGGTTCAAGAGAGAAAACTTGGGCCGGGGACACAGCTGGCCAGGAGCAGGATGAGGCCCAAGATGCATCATGGAGACAGAAAGAGTACTGGATGGGGAGTCAGGAGACCCCGACTCTAAATCCAAATCTAAGAGCAGAGGCCACTTCTGTTTCCTCTCTGGGTCTTGATTTCCCCAACTATGAAACAGGAAAAGGATGTTACTTTGGGGAGTCTAAACACAGGAGGAATTAGAGATGGATTTGAAATCCTGGAATTTTTTTTTCTTTTATTGAGTCAAGATTCACTTAACATAAAATTAACCATTTTACTTACTTTTTCTTTTCCTTTCTTTTCTTTTTTCTTTTTTGAGATAGATTCTCACTCTTTTGCCCAGGTGGGAGTATAGTGGTGTGATCTTGGCTGACTGCAGCCTCTGCTTCCCGGGTTCAAGCGATTCTCCTGCCTCAGCCTCCGGAGTAGCTGGGATTACAGGTGTGCACCACTACACTTGGCTAATTTTTGTATTTTTAGTAGAGACAGGGTTTTGTCATGTTGGCCAGGTTGGTCTTGAACTGCTGACCTCAAGTGATCCGCCAGCCTTGGCCTCCCAAAGAGTTGGGATTACAGGTGTGAGCCACCGCACCTGGCCAGATCCTTTGGTTCTTGACTTCCAGCTCAGCAGCTCCACACTAAGAAGGCCTTGTCCTCCTTCCTTTGTTGTTTAGTTTGCTTTAAGCAGCCTGCTCTGAGCCAGGAAGTGAACTGGGCAAGGAGGATCCAACTCTCAGGGCTTCTAACCTCCACGGCCTTGGACAGAGGTGGGAGACCTGGGTTCATGGGTGGCTCCCTAGAGAAGGAGACATTAACTAGTTTTGAAGGTTGTCTGAGTGGGCCAAGAGGTGGGAAAGGTGATTCTGAATGAGGAGATGGCGTTTCCCAGTTGTGTTGGCAGGGACAGAGCTGGCTGGAGCTGCCTTTCCTCCCGGGCTGCTCTGAGATCCTGGAAGCACAAGCGCTTGGAAATGCTGTCTCCCCGATCCACCCACTCATCAGTGGAGCAGATGCGGGCCATTACTCTGATTGCTGCTGAAAGCGGTGGCCAGGACCCAGGGCACGTCTGAGGATCACTGAGGGCCCTGGGAAAGTGGGGGCCCTACAGAAGGTCAGCGCCCACACACCCCAGAGGCAGGTGTTCTGCAAGTTTCCCATAGAGGCCTGCCAAAATTGTCCTCCCGCTATGCGGCACGCACGCAGGCGTGCCATTTCAGCTCTGGGCCTCTCTCTGGGAGCAGCTGGCAGGGGCATCTGTGGGTGGTGAACAGGATGGGGGCTGGAGGCCCTGGTTGACCTGTAGCACTTGGGCCCGGAGCTTCTCCCGCTTGTGTGCCTGGGTTGCAGATTTTCCAGGCACCTTCTTGGTAGAAGGCAGGCGGGATCTGGTTTCACGGTGAATTCAAAAGGGGCAAAGCAACACGGCGCCTGCTGAATTCCTGGCCCTGTGAACGTCATGTCGTTAACGTGTTATTTATGGCACCCTGCTGACTCTGCTCTCATGTTAGGCCTCTGGGTGGGGCATTGTGCCCTCACCAATCAATCAGCCAACCAACCCAGTAGGCCCACTAACCAGCGTTAACCAGCTAGCATTTGTTCACTTATATGCCACCAATTATTGTTTCAGAAGCTGCAAAGAATGGGTTATTCCATATCTTTTTGCATAGCCTGCATGTATGTTGTTTCCTTTATGCAATTAACGTGGTATATTGGTTTGTTACTGTGGATCCTCCCTTTAAAAAAATTGTGGTTAAAAAAACACGTGACATAAAATTTATCATCTTAACCGTTTCTAAATGTACAATTCAGTAGCGTTAAGTTTATTCACTTTTTTTTTTTTTTACAACAAATCTCTAGAATTTTTAAATCTTTCAGGTCGGAAACTCTGTGCCAATTATTATTACTTTTTTTTATTTTTTTAATTTTAGAGGGAGTCTCACTGTGCCGCCCAGGTTAGAGTGCAGTGACATGATCACTGTTCACTACAGTGACATGTACAGTCACTACAGCATCCAGCTCCTGGGATCAAGGGATCCTCCCACCTTAGCCTCCCCAGTAGCTGGAGGTGCATACCACCACATCTGGCTAGTCAAAAGCTTTTTTTTTTTTTTTTGG
>NW_012121709.1:2998583-3001083 GCF_000951035.1 Colobus angolensis palliatus
CGGGAGGCGGAGGCTGCAGTGAGCTGAGATCGCACCACTGCACTTTCACCTGGGTGACATACTGAGTCTCTATCTCAAAAAAAAAAAAAAAAAAAATCGGAAAAAGAAGAGGTGTTTGCTTTTTTGTAACTGGCTTTTTTCTCTTAATATAACGTCCTTAAGGTCCATCCTTGTTGTGGCATGTGATAGGACTTTCTTATTCTTTAACGCTGAGTAATATTCCATTGCATGGATCTATGACAATCTCTTTATCCATTGTCCATCAATGGACAAGTGGGTTGCATCCACTGCTTGGCTGTTGGGAATAATGTTGCTAAGAAGGTGGGTGTACAAATAATGCATTCTTTTTTCTTAAACAATTAAAAATGTAGCTATACAATTAAGACCTGACTTAAAAACTCTCCTTAAAAAATATTAAATGTACATAAAGAAGACTAACATCTCTGTAGCCACCTCCTTCAATCTCTCCATCCCTAATGATAAATTGACTGACTGCTTTCAGCATATTAATGTGGACTCTATCCATCCACACACACACATCCATGAACATATATGTGTGTGTATAAGAATATATCTAGTATCTTTTTAGGAAAAAAAGTATGCAGTCAGTTCTGCTACAATAACTAAAATCAAAGCACTATGCAAAATCACACATTAAAAGTCATAGGGTGGCTGGGCCAGGTGGCTCACACCTGTAATCTCAGCACTTTGGGAGGCAGAGGCGTGATCGGATCACTTGAGGTCAGGAATTCGAGACCAGCCTGGCCAACATGGTGAAACCCCGTCTCTACTAAAAATACAAAAAATATTAGCCAGGCGTAGTGGTGTATGCCTGTAATCCCAGCTACTTGTGAGGCTGAAGCAGGAAAATTGCTTGGACCTGGGAGGCGGAGGTTGCAGTGAGCTGAGGTCGTGCCACTGCACTCCAGCCTGGGCAACAGAGTGAGACTCTGTCTCAAAAAAAAAAAAAAAAACAAGTTACAGGGAAGGGGACAGCACTCAAAAACTTTGTCAGTGACACATAAAAAATATAGGAACCCCTTTGGGAGGCTGAGATGGGCGGATCACGAGGTCAGGAGATCGAGACCATCCTGGCTAACATGGTGAAACCCCATCTCTACTAAAACATACAAAAAAACTAGCTGAGTGAGGTGGCGGGCGCTTGTAGTCCCAGCTACTCAGGAGGCTGAGGCAGGAGAATGGCGTAAACCTGGGAGATGGAGCTTGCAGTGGGCCGAGATCCGGCCACTGCACTCCAGCCTGGGCAACAGAGCGAGACTCTGTCTCAAAAAAAAAAAAAAAAAAGGAACCTAATAAAAATAGTAGCACAATTTTACACATGTTAAATGGTTAAAATATATGTAAATGCTATAATAAAAATGGTACATTGAAAAAGTCCTAAAGTTTGTGCAAGTAGGCATCAGAAGGGTTTCAGCTTGTGAGTTCTTGGAAAGCGGTGGAGGGAAGTTGTCTGAAATCTTAAAGTGTGACCCCAGGTGTGGCCGGGTGTGGCTCGTAGCACGCAGAGATTGCTGAGGCAGCTGGTGGGTGTTTGCAGTGTGTTTATTTTGTGTATTCCTATGTGGCTCAGTTCAGCTGGGCGCAGTTTTCTGCATTCATCCAGTGTTTCCTTTGAATAAAATCATGCATAGCAAACACAAAATTTGGTTATGCTCAAATTGTTCCTGAATATATCAATCACATTAGAGGAAATTTATGTTTTCTTTTCTTTCTTTTTTTTTTTTGAGACGGAGTCTCGCTCTGTCACCCAGGCTGGAGTACAGTGGTGTGATCTCGGCTCACTACAACCTCCGCCTCGCGGGTTCAAGTGATTCTCCTGCCTAAGCCTGTCAAGTAGCTGGGATTACAGGTAACCGCTACCATACTCAGATAACTTTGTATTTTTAGTGAAGACAGGGTTTCATCATGTTAGCCAGGCTGGTCTCAAACTCCCAGCCTCACGTGATCTGCCCACCTTGGCCTCCCAAAGTGCTGGGATTACAGGCATGAGCCTCTGTGCCCACCCAAAATTTATGTTTTCAAAACAAGCATTGTAGCAGAACTGACTACACACACACACACACAAACACACACACACACACACACACAGAGATAAAATAAATGGTACTTTTTTGGTGTATTAGTATTTTTACATAAATTGTAAAAATTCATACCATGTACATACTTCTGTAACCTATTGTTACTCTTATTATTTGCTTAACAACATTCCTAAGAGAACTTTTCATATCAGTAATAATAAATTCATCATGTTTCCTTTGCTGTATAGCATTCCATTGAATGGAATGAACTCCATTGAATGAATTCACTGCATTTACTAGCTATTGCCATACACATGGCATGCAGGCATATATGTTATTTTCAGTGGTTCATTATCACAAACAATCCTGCATTTAAGCTTCCTTCTTGAGATGGAGTCTTGCTCTGTCACCCAGGCTGGAGTGCAGTGGTGTGATCTTGGCTCACTGCACCCTCCGCCTCC
>NW_012121709.1:3001133-3010704 GCF_000951035.1 Colobus angolensis palliatus
TTTAAAAGTGGAGGAGGATTGTTGGTCAAATATATTGGGGAAATGTGCATCCTCTATCCCCATACTGAAGATTGACAAAGATGATTGTATATTAAATGCTCTGAGAAGTCCTGTAGTCAAGCAGCTGTGTTAAATTTTGTATAAGTCACGGTTTCTCCAACAGTGGGACAGACAGAACTCAGAGAGAACTCAGAGCTCGGACAGAGCTCTGAAACTCAACAGGACCCTGGTTTTGAGATATTCTGGATTTGTCTTGAATGTTCTTTTCATTTGAACAAGCTAAGAGTCCGTGAGCAGTTGGACTGACCTCTCTTTGGTTGTGTCTTTTGTCTGTATTTTGGACAAGAATGGGGTTGGTCTTGGGGAGTTTCAATCTTGCTCCCAGAACTATTGCCAACTTCCATGATGGCGCAGGGCCAAGAAGGAAGGTGAGTGCTTCCTCAAATATCTTCTTTCTAGAATCTCCTGATCTCTATCTTTGCATCTCAAATATGAGTCTCCTTATCAACTCAGATCTTCCTAGGAAATGGTTCTTCCTCCCACCAGCCCCCTATCATAGTGAGAGATCATGTTCCAATATGAAGTTTTCTTCAAAAGGGTTCTGCTCCATCCATTTTATTTCCAGATTCCAGCAACATCTGATAACAGATTCCCTTTTACAAACCATGACGGCTGGGGCTGTTATATGAAAAATGATTCCATGGTAGATCAGTTTGAAATTAGAGAAAATCCAATATTTTTTTTTTCCTGCAGACTCTCCAGAGCTTTTTTTTTTTTTTCAGGTGGAGTCTTGCTCTGTCACCTAGGCTGGAGTGCAGTGGCACAATCTCAGTTCAGGGTAACCTCTGCCTTCCTGGTTCAAGCAATTCTCCTGTCTCAGCCTCCCAAGTAGGTGGGACTGCAGGAGCCGGCCACCATGCCTGACTAATTTTTACGTTTAGTACAGACAGGGTTTTGCCTTGTTGGCCAGGCTGGTCTCAAACTCCTGACCTCGAGTGATCTGTCTGCCTCGACCTCCAAAAGTGCTGGGATTACAGGCGTGAGCCACTGCGCACAGTCATGTCTTCCTGTGTACACCTGTGGAATTGTCTCTGGCTAGACTGATTCACTGGGTCTCAAGGGAATGTATACTTTACGTTTCCTTTAAAAATGATATCTTGCCTAGGCTGGGCATGATGTGGCTCATGCCCATAATCTCAGCATTTTGTAGGGTGGAGGCAGAAAGATCCCTGGAGGTCAGGAGTTCGAGAATGATATCTTTTTTTGGAGTCAAGGGAGGGCACTTGGATAAGAACCGGGGACCTCTTGATAGAGAATGATATCCCAATTCATTAATTATATTGTGGCAAAATATACATAACAAAAGCCACCATTTTAACACCATTAAAACATTTATTTGACTTTACCTTTTTTTAACATATATATTTTTAGAGACAAGGTCTTGCTCTGCTGCCAAGCGTGGAGTGCAGTGGTAAAATCATAGCTCACTGCAGCCTTAAACTCCTGGACTCAAGAGTTTAAGTCCTGCCTCAGTCTCCCCAGTAGGTGGGACTACAGGTGTGCACCACCGTGCCTGGCTAGTTTTGTTATTTTTATTTTTTGTAGTGACAGGGTCTCATTACTTTGCCCAGACTGGTCTTGAACTCCTCGCCTAAAGCTATCCTCCTGCCTCAGCCTCCCAAAGTGCTGGGATTACAGGTGTGAACCATGGCATCGGACCTTGACTTTATTTTTTAGAGCAGTTTTAGATTCAGAGCAAAGTTCATTTTAACCTTTCTTTATTTTTATTTTATTTTATATTATTATTTTTTTGAGACTGAGTCTCGCTCTGTTACCCAGGCTGGAATGCAACGGCATGATCTCGGCTTTCTGCAACCTCTTCCTCCCGGGTTTGAGTGATTCTCCTGCCTCAGCGTCCCGAGTAGCTGGGACTACAAGCACCCACCACCATGTCTGGCTAATTTTTGTATTCTTAGTAGAGATGGGGTTTCAGCATGTTGGCCAGGCTGGTCTCGAACTCCTGACCTCGGGTGATCTGCCCGCCTCAGCCTCCCAAAGTGCTGGGATTACAGGCATGAGCCCGGCCCCATTTTAACCATTTTTGATTCCACTGTTCAGTGGCATTAAGTAGATCCACACTGACCATCACCACTATCCATCCCTATAATTTTTTTTAAATCATTCTAAACTGAAACTCCATACCTATTAAACAGTAACTCTTCACAGTGTTGGGTTCAAATCTGGCCCCCCACCTCGTGCTGTGTGACTTTGAACAGTTTCCTCATCTGTAAATTGAAGGGAAGAGTGCATACCTCCTGGGTATGGGCTGATAATTGCATGAAGTAACACTGGGCGTGAGCTGAACTTCTTGCTTGGCACACTGTAGGTTCTTAATAAAAAGCTGTCATTATCATACGAAATTGACCATATGCCCCATGATGCTCTGTTTTCTGATTTGTCAACACCTGGTTCCTGTGAATGGGGGTGTTACACGGAATGTACGTGGCGTGGCTTGCTGGGATCCCTAGCTGAGGAATGGTGGAGAGTCCAGAAACTTCGTAGAGGATGAGGACTTCACCCATGTTACTCTTACAACTATTACTGTAGGTGGAGTTTCTAGGTCCCTCCCTCCTCACTCCCTGCCCCACGCCAGGGCCCAGACCAGGCTTGGGGCTCTTGGGAGTGACCCATTTTCAGTCTCGGTTGGTGCCAGCCTGCCCACTCGGGCTGCCAGTTACAATGTGCATGGTAGCAAATGGATTGAGGTCACAGAGCAGATGGCAGTAACTTTCAGTTGAGATCTGCCAGGCTGCATTGGAACCAGTGACCCGGAGGTAAACACATGTGCATGACCTCCTCTCCCGCTTTGGTCCATAACTCTGGAAACTTGCCCCTTTCCAATGCCTGTTCAGGCTTCACTGCAGGGGGCTAGACTGTCCTTTTATACTTTTTGGGCTCCTATGAGCAGGAAAGAAACTTACGTTCTCACAGCAGCTACATTTCAGCTTCCTCTGCTCTTGGCTCCACCCTTTTTCAGTGAACTCAAAGCACTTTCGTCTCTTCAGCTCATTAATGTGATGCTATCCTTGGGGGTTATCATTAATCCCATTTTATGGATGGAGAAATGGAGGTGGGGGAAGCTGGGACAGGGACCCATAATGCCCGTGGGTCAGAAGGAATTTATGTGGCCATGTCTTAACACACTGGTGAGTGGATGGGAACACAGGAACTATTAGCTGGATTAAATCAATTGAAAATGCTACTCTGAAAACATACCCCAAGAAACAGAAATATGTATTTTTTCCACCTCGTAATATCATAGCCCTGTGGCTTTTTAACTTTGGTTCACAGAACTCTTGGAGAATCCAAAGGAAGCTAGGGATTCTCTGCACATAAATATACGTATATGTTTTACTGTTGACTTTCTCTTCAGGGCCAAAAGCAGCACTAGGCATCATATAGGTGCTCAATAAATATTTGTTGAATGAATGAATGATTGAATGGATGAATGAATGAATGCTTCATGAAAACCCTGGCTAAGTACTTCTAGCTTGATGCAATTAAAAAGTGGAGGTTAAAAGAGAGAGCAAAAAGCGTTTTCTCATATTCTTAATTTTATGGAAGTTAATTGTTCCTATTCTGCAAATGGGAAAACTGAAGTAGGGTTCTCAAGATCTGGGAAATCCTGCATAAAATTCCAGGTAGCATGACTCTTATTGTAGAATGCCCCTAATGAATTTGGAAGCCTTGGGACACGTGATGAATAGGTTTGTAGTTGAGGACAATCACAGCTTGAAGAAAATTCCCAATATTTCCTGAATTTCTACCAAGACTCACCTTCTTTTCAGCCTTTGAACATTCTAAAATGCTGTCCCTCTGAAGACTGATGGAATCCTAGCATGCTGTGTTCTTGAGAAAGATCCACAATGTTTCTATAGAATCTGGAAGAATCTAGAAGGTCCTTGGAGCAATGAAGACAAATTTATTAGAGAAAGCAGGAGGGAAGAAATGAATATCTGAAGCCAAGATTTCTCAGTGGTGGTTTTTATTTTCTTTCTATACCTTAGCTGCTACCCTAGAACCTTCCCTGGGGCTGGGTGTGGTGGCTTAAGCCTGTAATCCCAGCACTTTGGGAGGCTGAGGCAGGAGGATCACTGGAGCCTGAGAGTTTGAGGCCAGCCTCAACAACAGAGTGGGGCCAGTCTCTACAAAAAATTTACAAACTAGCCAGGGGTGGTAGTGCCTGCTTGTAGTCCCAGATATTCGGGAGGCTGAGGCGGAAGGATGGCTTGAGTCCAGGAGTTCAAGGATGCAGTGAGCTGTGATTATGCTGCTGCAATCCAGCCTGGGCAACAGAGTGAGACCCTGTCTCCAAAACAAAAACAAACAAACAAAACAAAAACAGGCCTGGCGCGGTGGCTCACGCCTGTAATCCCAGCACTTTGGGAGGCTGAAGTGGGCGGATCACTTGAGGTCAGGAATTTGAGACCAGCCTGTCCAACATGCTGAAACCCCATCTCTATGAAAAATACAAAAATTAGCAAGGTGTAGTGGGGGGCACCTGTCATCCCAGTTACTCAGGGGGCTGAGGTGGGAGAATCACTTGAACTCAGGAAGCAGAGGCTGCAGTGAGCTGAGATCACACCACTGCACTTCAACCTGGGCAACAGAGTGAGACTCTGTCTCAAAACACACAAACACACACACACAGACATACACACACACAGAATATTCCCTGGTCAGAGGACAGTGTTTTAGGAAGGGCCTGGAACAAGCAGAGCATGGCAGAAGGAGCTCTGGACTTGACATCAGACAGTCTGGGATTGAACTGTGGCTCTGTCACACTCCAGCTGTCACCTCATCCTTCTGGCCTTCAGTTTCTTGACCTGTAAATGGGGGCAATAGCACTGGTGTCCAATATGTTGTTGCTACAACAGCCTATTAGATACCATTTGTGGGATGGTCTTGGCACACAGGAGGTACCTAGCTCCTCCTGATGTGTAGGGATCTGAATGGTGGACAAAGACTGCGGACATTTGGGGTTGGGACCATGAGATTTTCTTCAAGGTGCATTGGAGGGTGATTTTACAAGCTGTCCTCTGGGTGAAGGCCTGGCAAACTGGTAATGTGAGGGCTAATGACAGTTTTGATTAATCACAGCTTGACTTTGCAGCGGCACTTTCATGTAGAGGATCCCCAGGCCTTCTGCAGCCACTGGCTAAAGCCAGAACCTGCCCCACCCCCGCCCTAATAGCACTACTCCTTTAATAGACGACCTTTCATCCTGGCATCAGGCAGAGTTTAATAATCATGATCTCTGGCCCCCGCTCCACCCCAGCCTGCAGTTTATTGGCCACATATTAACCTTGATATTTTCTGCCCTAGGGGAGGAACTGTGGCACCAAAGGAGCTAAGGGACTTGCCCCAGACTCTGCCACAAGCTCTGGCTCCCAGATCAGTTTCTTCTGATGCCCAGCCTGCTACTGTAACCTGTAGATGCCCTCCTGGGAGGTTGAGAAGTGGCATGTTCAGGGAGATGGACTGTGCTTTTACACATACAGCATGACTGATGAGATTTTATTTTTGAGATTGAAATAGCTTATTTAGGCCGGGCACGGTGGCTCAAGCCTGTAATCCCAGCACTTTGGGAGGCCGAGACGGGCGGATCACAGGGTCAGGAGATCGAGACCATCCTGGCTAATATGGTGAAACCCCGTCTCTACTAAAGAACACAAAAAACTAGCCGGGCGACGAGGCGGGCACCTGTAGTCCCAGCTACTTGGGAGGCGGAGGCAGGAGAATGGCCTAAACCTGGGAGGTGGAGCTTGCAGTGAGCTGAGATCCGGCCACTGCACTCCAGCCTGGGCAACAGAGCCAGACTCCGTCTCAAAAAAAATAAAAGAAAAAGAAATAGCTTATTTATTTTTTTTACCTGTTGATTGGTTTTATTTCCTTCCAATAGATTTTAAATTCTTTTTTAAAAATTATTTATTAAATAGATAGGGTCTTGCTATGTGGCCCAGTCTAGTGTCAAACTCCTGGCCTCAAGCCATCCTCCTGCCTCAGCCTCCTGAGTAGCTGGGATTTTGATTTTAAATTCTATGCAGTCAGGGACCTTGTTTCTCCTATTCACTTCTGTTTCCCTAGCCCCTGGAACAGTGACCAGCACAGAGCAGGTATTTAATAAACCCCTGAATTATTTTTTGTTTGTTTGTTTTGAGATGGAGTCTTACTCTGTCACCCAGGCTGGAGTACAGTAGCACAGTCTTGGCTCACTGGAACCTCCGCCTCCCGGGTTCAAGCAATTCTCCTGCCTCAGCCTCCCTAGTAGCTGAGACTACAAGCATGTGCCACCACACCGCTGCTAATTTTTGTATTTTTAGTAGAGATGGGGTTTCGGCATGTTGGCCAGGCTGGTCTCGAACTCCTGAGCTCAAGTGATCTGCCCATCTTGGCCTCCCAAAGTGCTGAGATTACAGGCATGAGCCACTCTGCTAGCCTTTTAGGGGAAAAATCCCTTGATTTTTGAATGAATGAATGTAAGGTAGACTCTACTATGGGCCGACCCATTGACAATGGAGACACTTAAAGGAGGAGAGAGCATGGAAGATGGGCTTTGAAGGATGAGGAGTTCTCCATGTGAAGACAGGAGTGTGCATTCTGGGCAGAGTGCAAAGCATAGTCAAAGGCATGGAGAGAAATACAAAAGTGGATAATGTTTGGGAGACAGTGAGATGGTCTCAGTGTTGGGCAAGAGGGAACATATGCTAGGAGATATGGCTTGAAAGCTCTGCTGGGTTCATATTCTTCATGAAGGAATTGGACTTTGCTCTGAAGGGAACGTGGAATGACATAGTCAGATCTGAGCTTCAGCAAGTCCCCTTGGGCAGGGTTGGGGCCTGTGGTAGTTGTGCTGGGGAGAGATGTTGAGCCTCTGAGCTAAAGACAGTGACATTGGGAAAAGTGTTGGTGGGCAGAGGATAGAGGTGGACCTGTTAAAAAACTAACTGGTTATTAAAAATCTTTATGAAACTTTGATCGTTCCATCCAAGCAGAGATCCATACTTGTCTACTCTCAACAGCCACTTGCTCACAACCACCTCTCTTCCTTCTACATTGGGTTTTAAACCATTGATGGTAACTTTTCCAAATGTCATTGCCTTTCAAAAAAATTTTATGTGTGTGTACTTGTTAGGCATTTAATCCATAAGCAACTCATAACAAATTAAAGAGAGCTTTACTTTTCATTTCTTGGAGCTGAGTTTCAAGGTCATTTAACAATGGCCTCTTACCATGCAGCATGTTGGAAGGAGACAGGATTATTGAATTTTATTGTTGTCTCTGCTTGATGTGTGAGCTTAGGCAGGTTCATGTTCCTTCTTTGGGTCTCAGTTTCTTCTTCCGTAAAAGGGAGCTGGACTATCATTAATTTTCTAAAGTGTATTCTATGGAATGCTCATTCTGTTAGATCCTCTATTTAAAAGTGGAGGAGGATTGTTGGTCAAATATATTGGGGAAATGTGCATCCTCTATCCCCATACTGAAGATTGACAAAGATGATTGTATATTAAATGCTCTGAGAAGTCCTGTAGTCAAGCAGCTGTGTTAAATTTTGTATAAGTCACGGTTTCTCCAACAGTGGGACAGACAGAACTCAGAGAGAACTCAGAGCTCGGACAGAGCTCTGAAACTCAACAGGACCCTGGTTTTGAGATATTCTGGATTTGTCTTGAATGTTCTTTTCATTTGAACAAGCTAAGAGTCCGTGAGCAGTTGGACTGACCTCTCTTTGGTTGTGTCTTTTGTCTGTATTTTGGACAAGAATGGGGTTGGTCTTGGGGAGTTTCAATCTTGCTCCCAGAACTATTGCCAACTTCCATGATGGCGCAGGGCCAAGAAGGAAGGTGAGTGCTTCCTCAAATATCTTCTTTCTAGAATCTCCTGATCTCTATCTTTGCATCTCAAATATGAGTCTCCTTATCAACTCAGATCTTCCTAGGAAATGGTTCTTCCTCCCACCAGCCCCCTATCATAGTGAGAGATCATGTTCCAATATGAAGTTTTCTTCAAAAGGGTTCTGCTCCATCCATTTTATTTCCAGATTCCAGCAACATCTGATAACAGATTCCCTTTTACAAACCATGACGGCTGGGGCTGTTATATGAAAAATGATTCCATGGTAGATCAGTTTGAAATTAGAGAAAATCCAATATTTTTTTTTTCCTGCAGACTCTCCAGAGCTTTTTTTTTTTTTTCAGGTGGAGTCTTGCTCTGTCACCTAGGCTGGAGTGCAGTGGCACAATCTCAGTTCAGGGTAACCTCTGCCTTCCTGGTTCAAGCAATTCTCCTGTCTCAGCCTCCCAAGTAGGTGGGACTGCAGGAGCCGGCCACCATGCCTGACTAATTTTTACGTTTAGTACAGACAGGGTTTTGCCTTGTTGGCCAGGCTGGTCTCAAACTCCTGACCTCAAGTGATCTGTCTGCCTCGACCTCCAAAAGTGCTGGGATTATTGGTGTGAGCCACCGTGCCAGTCCTTTTTCAGAGCCTTTTATGTGCTAATATTTAATGTGAATCTCTAAGTGGGGGCAGTCAAGAATGCAGTATTGATTATGGATAATTTTCCCCTCGTAGAGTATCATAAGACACTAGTTTAGTGGGTGGCCAATTTTGGGAACTCTGACTTGCCAGGTTTATTTAGATCTCTAATGTTTATTTCTTCTGCTTTTGCTCTTTCTCATGTACCAGTAAAAAAGCTTGCTGAGGGAAGAGACAAGCCTTATAATCCTATATTTTCTTTGAAGGGCTATTTGTTCACAAAACCACTTATTAAGCATACTTTTGGTGGGCTACATTCTGGACAAGTTATTTTTCACTATGTTCCGTATTTGTGTGTGTGTGTGTCGTGTGTATGTGTGTGTGTGTAGCTACTTAATATCTGAATATCTTTCTTATTTGGGGGAAATTAGAAAACAGGAGAGACAAGGTTTCTAATCTCTACATAACCTGGGGGTGAGGTGAGGGTGGGTAGTGGTGCGTATTTTCTCTCCCCATTCCCTAGAAGCTAGGGTGTGTCAAGTGATTACCGCTCAGCTGATTAGATATTCCTGCCCAGGATGGAAATAACAACCTTGGAGTGACATTGAAACCACTTAGCATTTATTCCAGGGTCAGTGGGCAGTGGTGGTGATGGTAAGACCCGAGGCATCCTTACTTGGCTATTACTGTGTTGATACATTGTCTGATGTTCTTGCCACCTTACCTCCCTTGTTTCTCTCCCACTATCCTTGCAAATTCGATGAGTCATCCAATAGCCCAAACACTTATTTTCTACTTCAATTAGAGTTAGTTGGTTGCAACTAAGAATCTGGGCTGCTCTGTAAAACCCATCCATTCATTCATCTGTCCATCCATCTATTCATCCATCCATCCATTGACAACATCCATCCATCCATCCGTCCGTCCGTCCGTCCATCCGTCCATCCATCCATCCATCCATCCATCCGTTTGTCTATCCATTTGTCCATCCATCCATCCATCCATCCATCCATCCATCCATCCATCCATCCATCC